>NW_028317874.1:2173684-2328947 GCF_062004578.1 Staurois parvus
GGTGAACCCCCATCCATAGGCGGGCCATGCAGAAGGGTGCTGTGACTAAAGCTTATAGAACCAGGCATCCAGAAGAGGTACTGCCATTGAAGCTGAGTGAGCTTATGAGCCAAGTGGCTTGGCATTTTCTAGTGTTTGCTTTTTTGCTGAAGCTGGAGAAGATCCCCTGCATGGAAAGCCATTTGTCTGTGAACGTTTGTCATCTTTTAAATAAAAGTGTGCTACCAAACCCTTAAAAATAGTTCCTGTCTGCCGTGAACTCACTAAATTAATGCTTCTACTATGAGAGCTAGCTACCCCATGTCACAATTGCCATCCTTATCCTACTGAGGAGTTTGTCAGGACAGGAGGTGATAGAAAATCTCCTCAACAGGTAAAAAAAAAGAAAACTGGCACGCTTGAAGCAGACAGCAACCAGAAAACAGTAGGTGCTTAAACAAAAACAGGTGTGTTGCTGCTCACAATTCAGTCCACATAGATGGATGCCACTAGTACTCCAACATAGCTGAAAGATGAGATTTCTGTCTGTCACAGAGAATAAATGCAGATGCAACATTTCAAAGCCACATAGGAACCCCTTTGTCAAGACAACAGAAACAATGATGAAAGTGGTTCTAAAGTCAAACCATTTTTATTTTAATGCATTCCATGCATTAGGGTGAAAATAATGTCCCACAAAGTCTTCTACCTCCCCCAACCCCATCCCTACACACTTGCGTGAATCATAGAAAAGTGACATCAGAAAAACACAGAGTAGTCCATCGAGTCTGCCTGTTTTTTTTTTTTTTGTGTGTTGTTTTTTTTTTTGGGGGGGGGGGTTGTTTTTGTGTGTGATGTTTTGTGTTTGTTCTGTTTGTTTTTTTTTGTCTGAGTATAGAGCTCTGCTTGTTCCAAGAATGTTTGAAGCTATTTACTGTTGACTGTCTCACTATCTCTGTTGGAGGTTTATTCCACGCATCAACTACTCTTTCAGTAAAAAAGTACTTTCTAAGATTAGTTTTGAACTTTCCTCCAGTTAGTTTAAGGTTATGTTCCCATGTTGAAAATACTGCCCTCCTGAACCTTATTCACCCCCTTGACGTATTTAAATGTTTCAGTCATGTCTGCCCTTTCCCTTCTTTCCTTCAGACTGTACATGTTAAGTTCCTGAAGTTGTTCTTGATATGTTTCATCCCCCAGACCTTTCACCATTTTTGTTAGCTGTCTCTGGACTCATTCTATCTTATCAATATCTTTTTGTAAGTGAGGTCTCTAGAGCTGGACACAGTATTCTAAATGAGGTCTAACTAAAGATCTATATAGAGGAATCAGGACCTCCTTCCTCCTGCTGGTGACCGCTTTAGTGATGCATCCTGTCCAGTCTACAGCACCCCACTGACTTTCTGGTCTCACAGGAGACACGGACAGCAGTGGGAGCCATAGGAACCTGCTGCTGTCGGTCAACTGCCTGTGAGAATAGAATGGGGGTAGGGCTTTCAGGCTCTACATGCACATGGCTTGTTATGGGGGCACCCCCAGGAAGAATGAGCAGACAGCGGTGGCAGGGGACTCCAGAAGGGAGGTAAGGGATAGCTCTGTGCAATGCTGTATCTAAAATTGTTTTTTACAGAAAAAAATAGCCTTTATTATAACTTTAAGCCATTAGTATCTTGATGAAGATTTCTCTTTGTGGCTCCAAAAATGTGAGGTCTCTTTGAATGGAGATCCACATTTTTGGAGCCACAAACAGGACAGAGCCAAAAACAAAAAGCACATTTTATTAGAGTGAGAGAGTCACAATGACAAAAAAAAAGTTGTTGCTGTCCATGTCTATCTGTCCATATGACAGTTCTAGTTCTTGTACTACCATCATAGGAAAGGAGAAAAGAATAAAGTAGCACCGATTATAGGTTAATTAGCCAGTCTCATGTAATTATAAATCTTGGAATACAAGGCATTTATGAGCTTGGATTGAATAAATCCATAGGACAATTTCATCTTTTATTTCACATGCAGTATACCGGTGACATTATTGCTACCTTCACAAAAGCATCAACGAATTAAATCCAGCTTCATATTATGTACAGTATGTTCATTGCTATGTTCAGACATTAATCAAAGCATTAATGCCTCCATTGCTGATATTAATGAATTAAGGATTACTGCAGAGAGCTGTTTTACCTCATACAGTTTAGACTTGTACAATATCTCTGTGGGAAAACCAAGAGGTAAACTATTAATACTGTTTGGGAATGTATGGTATTAGCATATCTCAAGCTACATTCAAGTGTTCATTAAGTATGAAGGACACATAGAAATGGTTTATTCAGCTAGACAGTAAAGTGCAATGAGCATAAGCAAGTACAGCAACTAAAAATTAACAAGGAGATTTGCATATGTAAATGGAAAGTGTAGAAAGGGACATAGAGACATGAAGCAAAAACAGACAGGTACCAATATAATAGGGGAAAGTAATTAGAGGTTACTGACAAAGAGAATTAGGCAGGCCATACATGATTAATTTTCATTTGTTTAACCAGCGGGTTGAATGAAATAAAATGAATTAATTCCCCCATGCACACATTGGAGTTGGATGGGGGGAATCTCTCCCATTGTATTCTAACAGTGGGGAGGCTTCCCTCCTGTCAAAATACACTCATCAGCCTGCCGGCTATAGCCAATGGCCCTTATTGAGTAAAACTTTTTCAAGAGATCAACTTCTGCACAACCAGGCTGCCTAAAGGTAGGCTAAAATTTGGCAGGTTCCTGCTGAACTGATTTAATTTTGATCCATCTATGGCTGACTTTAGAGAAGTGCATATGGACTAGAGGACCACTGGCTCTGGCCAGTCCTCTGCCTCATACTGTTTCTCACTTTTTCCTGTCACTCTGATAGGCTGACTCTTTAACCAGTCACAGCAAGGAACACATGGACGGGCGACACATGTCAAACAACAAAAGAGAAAAGTTCCTAGCTCAACTTGCCAGCCAGCTTGCAAACAAATGGAATTAACCTGTCTAACAGTATGTTTTAAAAACAAGGGTTTAGTTGGCACACATTTGCAAATATATATATGTAAGCTACAGAGCCACAGCACAGCACCCTGATATTCTGTAGTCCTATCTCTACAAATTTAGAGAGCCCCCATAGTAGAGGCACATGTATTTAATGGATAGACCAAGCGCAGGTGAACCTGGGGGAGCCCATCCCGCCATCCAGCAACCATAATAGCTAGCTTCTATTTCCATGTTAGAGTGTTATGATTTTCTGACCTCCCGAGATAGTATACAAAAATGAATTCAATATGCAGGCACCTAGCTGGCAGGTTTATTTCTTAACTCTGGTCACAGCTTTTCAAATAAACATTTTACCGACCAGGGCAATTCAGATCACATGATTAAAACATGTATTACTATAAGTAAAAATCATCTGTTAAAATGATTTACAGATCAAGAGACATAGGTGTTAAAAACCTATCTCCAAATCTTGATTGTAAAATATTGCCACATAACCTACTTTATGTATGATTTACAGTGGATTTAAATGTTAAATGATACATCAAGTTTGAAGAATTGCATAGACTTTAATATGTTTTTTCCTGCATTATAAAGACAGGAGGAAAGAACCTTGGGTATTCAGACTTCCATAACACTGATACCAATCCATATGCCCTACAACACTTGGCATACATATGTGTGTCTCTTTTCAATGTCTTTGTGAGCAAGGCTAAATATGCTCAATATTAGAATATACATTCTCATTGCAGATCTATCATCTCAAGTTAATATTTGTATACTTACCCCACCTCTACCTTCTCAGCTAGCGTAATAACTGGGATTAGCCTAAAAAGAATAGGGTAGTAACTGGGATTACCCGCAACAAATGAATCTCTCTTTTGAAATCCCTGGAATTTACATGTCTTATGGTTCTGGTTAAAGGACCAATGTTTCAACAATGGTCATATGGTACCTAACAACTTATTGAGGGGATGTTTATGCAGAACCAGTCTGTAAGTGGTTTTGTTTGAACTTTAATCTTGCCCTTTAGCAGTGTGAGCAATGATTTGCACCAAAAAAGAGCAAAATTCCATATATTTCGGACCACAGATATTTGTTTGGGCCTTTTGTAATGAATACTATGTGGGTGATTTTGTTTTTTTTAAAGAATAATAATTTTAGAGTATAAATGTTTTACTGATAGAAATATAAACTGCCATCATTGAGTTTTCATTCTTCAAATGCTAGTTACATGGCTGCCCTGCTGGCCCTCTTGCCTCAAAAGTTTAATTTATTGATATATAACATGATTATAGATCAGGACCTTTCTCTGAGTTTTCTACTGGGCACAAATGTTCCTGTCTGTGATGCAGAAATCTAGAGATATATGTACATCTTCCTTTCCAAAAAGAACTTGCTGCCATCTTGTTTATGATGTCATCAAGAGGAGGTCTGTCTCTTCTAGGTCCGTTCTAGCAGCCAATCTCCTTAATATGCTGCACAGTGCATCTGCTGTGTGTTCTACATAGCCCTGAAGCCTCCTGGAATGCTTGCCACGGCTATAATAGGAGCCTTTGAGCAAGGGGTGATGTATTTCTTGCCTGGGTTATGAAGGTGAAAGTATGGGCTGTGCTACACTGAAAATAGGTAACCCCCCAAAAAAAAGTTTGTTGCAATTTGATGAAAGGGGGGAAGGAAAGTAAATAAGCAAACGTGTTAACAAAGGAGACCTGTACATCCCTGAAATGTTGAATTTGGATATGACATGCTGCAATAAGTGTTGACCATCTCAGGATTTAGACATTTCTTTGGTACTACTAATTTTATACTTTAAATTTAACTTCACTTTGACCAAAGGGGACCCCAGGTCTCCGAGAGGCATCTTTGTTCAGCTCATTAAGTACATCACCCTTTGCATGCATCATTTTAGCCTGCATGACATGTATTGGTAAAACGGCTTGTCAAATTATCCATACTCTTGATGACCACACTCAGGTTTTGCTCACATGACACTTTATTGTGTGTAGGAGAAAAACAAAAAGGGGTATGTTGCATTTTTGTGATGTTGGTTGAAATCAACAAGTTGGTTCTTGCCATAGACTGTATAGTTACCAAGTATATTTCAAAATTACACCCATGGACACTTTCAGAATAACTTAATAAATAATAAACCCCAAATATTATACTGTTTACATGAGCTCAGTACCTTCATGTATACTGATGAAATTGTAGAGTGACAGTTAAGCACTTGTGTAAACTATACATGTGTTATGCTGAAAAAATGCACTTTAAATACTTTAGATCAAGTATGATATCATCATAGCCTTGAAGGTAATAAAAATGGAAACTGAAAAAAAAACTGGGAAACGTATCTAAAAACAATATTGTCTTTACTTAGGTAAGAAGATAAATTACACTAATGATCCACAGCACATGCTGTGGTTAAAGTGTGGAAGTCTACAATGAATTGCTAGAGACACTTTCTTTTACCACTCACAGGCAATAATCTCTTAATCCAGGATCAGATTCTTGCAGAGATTGGAGAGTGACGTTTTCTTCTGATATATGCCATATGATTCTCTGACAAATAAGACAGGTAATTCATTTATCGTTCACATATTACAATTTTACATCATATATAAGGTTTCTAAAATGTACTGAAAATGACTAAAGTAAAATTATTGTTTTTTTTTCCTAAAAGTTTTGTAAAACCTTTTTATCTTTAAAATGTAACTCCAGTTTTACTACAACATGAGAATTCCAGGTAATACATCTATATGCTCTAGAATAAGCCTTAAGGCCTCCTTCATGGAGTTCCTACACCCCCCCCCCCCCCCCAAAGAAAAAAAATGAAAAGTCAGCAGTTACAAATACTGTAGTTGCTGACTTTTAATATTAGGGCCTTTACCTGTCCAGGCATCCATTGGAGTCCTCACTCCATGGTGCTGGCGCGGCCATCTTGACTAAGTAAACCCGGCAGTGTAGCATTGCGGCTTCACCAGCTTCCTACTGCACATACACGAAGTGCGCTGAGCTTTGTGAATGGGCTGCAGGCCTGTGGAATCTTTTGAGCTTCCCAGAGGGCTGCGGAGGGGGGGGGGGCGAACTTCTGTCTCAGTTCGTTGCGGCAAACTGACCCAGGAGTGGGAGCAAGTACCTGTCAAAACTAGGTACCCGCTCCCCCCCAAAAAAGGTACCAAATGTAGCAGCGGAGGGAAGGCAGATAAGCTTCCACTTTTGGGTGGAACTCCACTTTAAAGCAATGTATTCATTTTTCACCAGACCAAAAAAAGCACATGCACCTTTTTTTTTTTCAGAAAAGCACACCACAGTACATGGCAATACACTACCTGCAATGCAGATTCATTGCACTTTGGAGTACTAATGAAAATAAATGACCCCACAACGCACATCATATGTAACATGAATTGTCACACAATACCTCAACATATGGGTGTGGAGCAGATTCAAAAGATATTCAAGAGACTGTCCAGCCAAAGGTATTTTTGTTATAGGTGCAACATGGTGGTCTGAGTCAGCCCCTGGCTTCTTGTGTGCCACTATCCATTTGGAGGTTGTGGATTTTCCTGCCCACCTTTGTGCACTGAATCATCCTATTGCATTCTTCATAATATAAAATAATGTAAAAATCCAACAGCAAGAGTGTGTCCCTCTTGAAAGTATTAGAGTAGGTGTACAGATCCAAGAACCAGTTCTCACCAATAAAGTTCCTGAAAGACATGGGAATTGGTCAGGTGCAATGCAAGCAGAAATAGCATTTGTGGGTGGATTGACCCTTTAAGTTTCTGTGTCCCCTACCATATCATTATAGAATATGTTTCAGCTTTCCAGTCTTTTAGATATGGCACTTGCATTAGTTTTATGTTTTCAGTCTAAGTATATTTTCTTCAATTTACTTTTTGATCCTTCCAGAAATCTTTTGTTCTTTTAACTTCCTGTACACTGAACACAAATCTCAAACAATGTTATTTGTTTTCCAGGATATACTCTAAACTACAAAACACCTCCCCCTATGTAATGGGGATAAGGAAAGGGGCAGTGTTTGTAGGTCAAATAAGCAGAGCAACTTAAGGTAACAATGGTTTCTTCATTGATACAGTACAGTAAGGGAGTATTGTCAGCCTAGGACAGGAAGTGTTACTGGTTGGATCACATTGTGAAAATATAGGGGAAAAAAGCATGGAAAAGAAAACTGATGCAGCCACGACATCTATGAAATAGTAAACTGCAATATATGAAATTTTTGTTTTTTTGGGTTTAGATAAGCATTAGAAAGGAACTATACTCACTGCCACTTCATCCATAATGTCCAGCAGCTCCCTCATGGACCGCTGACATCTTCTCTCCAAGCTCCTTCTGAGCTCTGATCCTCAAATGTTTTGATTGGTTGGGAGTTCATTCATCTTGGCAGATGCTGGGACTGTACAATGAGCTGTGCATACACAGCCCCAAATACAGTGGTGATATGACAGGTAATATGCAGGTAATAAACTTTATTACGGAAGAGACATTATAAAAAGCCTGCCTGTTTGCATTGTTTTTCCTTTCTAGAATAAATTTCCACTTTAAGTATCTAGGTTCCCATCATACAATCATTCAGCAATGAATGGCTGCCTCAACCATGGATTTAAATATATTTTATTAATATTTTCATTCATGAAATAAGTGTAATATTTCTCTCTAGAAGAAACAAGTGTGCCTACAGGTAATGAAAGGTTAAAGCTTGAAGTGAACAAAACCACCCTGAAATGCAGAAACAGGCACAGATATGGAATATAAAACTGTATGTGGCAGACAGTGAAAAACATTAGAGATTAGGGCACCAGAGAGACACTTTCGTGTTTGTAAAGAATTGTCAAGCTGCATGACTTAAATCCATTTATACTATCAATTTATGTGTGTTTGTGCAGCCGTAAAATATATAGGGCAGGTACTTTATAATTGGTTTAGGCTGAACTATTCCTTATGACATGAGGGAAGGTGACAGCCTCACGCTGGTGCTGGTCTGGAATCCAGATGCTCTACATGGGTTTGCGTCTCGCAGCCCATAGATCTTACTCTAGCCATTGAATGCGACATACTGTTTCTGTTCATCTTAATCCCCTTCACTGTAAATTAAATGCATTGCAGCATTGTGCAGAAATCCCTAGGTTAGAACCAGATGAGGAAAAAGCGAATGCAGCTGGGATTAAAACAGCCATAGCCATACCTCACTCTTCTAGGAGATCTTTTAAGGGTGATAAATCAAAATAAAAGGGTGAAAGATTTCTCTACTCCTGTCTCATGTTTACAGATGACATCAAATGTATTTCATAGCGTAGGTATAAGCCAAGGTATATTAATGCTGTAGCACTATGTACATTCATGTTGCTTTATTTGATATTTACCAATGACTTGCTTACAAAGTTGCACAGGAGGGTTACACACTATATAGATAAAACCATTTTTTCTTATGGGAAAAATTTAACATCATGAATCTGATTAATCAAACCAAATAAATTGACTTACTATTGCAGCTAATTTATAAATACAACATTTTGACTTTTTTTATAGTAAGACAGAAAATGAAATTAAAGCCTATTAAACATTATTGGCTTTTGAAGTATCCATTTACACTTCATAGGGTAATGTTCAATGTGATGTAATACATATTCCTATAGTTTATACATGGCCACATTAAAATGAATCTCATGAATATGTCTAAGCATAAGAATTTAGAATACATTTTTTACCAATTGTTTTTTCCTGCTGTGGCTTACAAGGTCATGTTTCCTTCAAATGTGCAATATGTTACACTTCAAAGAATACTGTCCCAGCTGGAAAAGTGTCAGCAAATTGTTACAATATATTGCTGTGTTTATGCTGTAGTGTTGGTATTAGAGGCATTTGAAATGTTTAGACATATAACAGCCAGAGTAATCAAGCAAAATGTAATGTTGATCTGTTTATGTTATTCATGTTTTTGCTTAGCATGAACCTTTATTCCTAGGAACTACTTTTCCGCCCTTCTTTCCTCCTCCCTTCTTAATGTAAAAAAAAAGTAAATTTATAAACCCTTTTTACTTTGACCCTACCCCCACCATCATTCTTTCCAAGGCAAGTATGACTTGTCACTGCTCCTGTAGCCTCCTGAGATATCCTCATCACATATCCCAAAAGGAAGCAGAGACTCAAAGCAGCCAGTGGGCAGAGCTGACACATGTGATCAGAGGCTTGAACCCAAAAGAGGCAGCCAGGTTCCCAATGACATCAGAGAAGAAATGGTGGTATGAGTCCCAGAATGTTGCACTTGAGCAGTGCATTGTAGAGGAACAGCATTGAATTAGCTGGACAGGTGAGTATCTGAATCGAGGACAGCCATGGATAATAGGTAACAGGGGAAACAGGGGTAATAGTTCAGCTTATTTAAAGCTGAACTCTTGCAGTGTGAGCACAGAAAACTTTTTTGCCCAGAGTTAATTGCTCATTTTTGTCTAGGGGAGAGATGAGGAAGGATATACGTACCTGATGCTCTATATACGTACACTATGCTGCCACTGCCAAAAGTATTGGGACACCCCTCCTACACTGTTCAACAAATTTTTATTTTTTGCCAGTTTTGGAAACAAAAGGATCCATTTCTTAATGAATTTCACATTCTGAGTTCAAATATAACAATGAAATTTGTCAATTGGCTCTAGTTTTTCTGTAAACGGAAAGTTTTCTACTATAGGCGTAATGACTACATAATGCACAATAATTATATAGATAGATGTCTTTCCACAAATATAAAGCAAGTGATATTGACTACATAACAAAGCCTAAATGGCATAATATATTGCATAGGATTACCAAGAAAAAGTATAGCCATAAGCTAAGTTGAATCATTTTAATACTTAGGATTCTCACTAGTTTTGTCTTCAGTTTGTGTCGGTTTTGCTTCTCTTGGCTTTTCTCTTGTATTCGAGGAAAGGGCTATCTCTTACAACTGTCCAGCAATAGTCAGCAAGCATTGATGGGCTCCATTTACCTTGATATCTTCTTTCCATAGCTGCAATGTCTTGATGGAAGCGCTCTCCGTGTTCATCACTCACTGCTCCACAGTTTGGTGGGAAAAAATCCAGATGCAAATGTAGAAAATGAATTTTTAGAGACATGTTGCAACCCAGATTTCTGTAAGTCTGGATGAGTTTTTCTACCACTTTCTTGTAGTCTGGTGTTTTATTGTTTCCAAGAAAATTTGATGTCACTGATACAAATGCTGTCCAGGCAGCCTTTTCCTTTCCACGCAACAGAGAAAGAAACTCATCATCATGAATAAGTTTACGAATCTGTGGCCCAACAAAGACTCCTTCATTTATTTTTGCAGCACTAAGTGCTGGAAATTTGCTAATCAGGTACTTGAAACCTGCTTTATTCTTGTCCATTGCCTTAACAAAGTTTTTCATTAATCCCAACTTGATGTGTAATGGAGGTAATAAGATCTTATTGCTGTCTACAAGTGCTGGATAGTTAACATTTTTTTCTCCAGGCTGCAATGACTGGCGTAATGGCCAGTCTCTTTTGGCATAGTGCATTTCTCTTGCACGACTGTCCCACTCACAGAGGAAGCAGCAGTACTTAGTATATCCACCTTGAAGTCCAAGTAGGATAGCAATCACCTTCAGGTCACCACAAATCGACCATTGATGTTCATCATAGTTGATGCACCTTAAAAGCTCTTTCAAGTTTTCATACGTTTCTTTCATTGAAACTGCGTAAGCAACTGGAACTGATTGCCATTATGGAGCAAAACAGCTTTAAGACTCGCCTTTGAAGCATCAATGAACAGCCTCCACTCATCGGGATCATAGCATACGCCGATGGCTGAGATTAAACCATGAACATTGTTACATACAGCAATATCACCTTCCTGGACGAAGAATGGGATCAGATCTTTCTGACGATGACGGTAGAAAGACGTACGAACATCACTTGCTAGGAGATTCCACTGTTGTAGTCTTGACCCCAAAAGCTCTGCCTTGTTCTTCGGAAGATCCAGGTCTCTACTTGTGTAATGAGGTGTGGTTCAGTGGGTGTGGATGGAAGAAAGTCTGGGTCATGTGAGGTTGACGGTTGATGACTACACGCTTCAGGTTCTTCCTCACTTGACTCAACCACGAAGGATTCTGGTGCTTTAGGAATTGGTAGCCCCTCTCCATGAGGAACTGGACGTATTGCCGATGGAATATTTGGATAGTGCACAGATAACTTTTTCTTCTTATTTAGCCCTTTTGTTGGAGGCACCATACAAAAGTAACAATTACTAACATGATCTGTTGGCTCTCTCCAAATCATTGGCACAGCGAAAGGCATAGATGCCTTTTTTCCATTCAACCATTGCTCCAGTGCCGTCCCACAAGAATTGCAGCATATATGTGGTGCCCAGCTCTTGTCCTGGTCTCCTATCTTGCAGCCAAAATACAAGTTGTAGGCTTTCTTAATCATTCCTGTTATCCTCCTTTTTTGTGAGATAAAAGTTATTTCACCGCAGATATAGCAGAAATTATCTGCTTTATTCACACAAGTTCGAGGCATTACTGAGTAGCCTATATAAGCATAAAACGAAATGTAAAGACGCTGTCGAACTACAATCAGCTACAGATACTGCAGCTTTTATGCAGTGAAGTGATGCAATTAAAGGCTAATATTGCATCATCTCAGTATACATGCAATTTTCTATTGGTCACCAGTATCAATTGCGCAAAATGCAGCTGAAGTTGCATCATAATTTTGAATGGCTTACGTCATTAGATGGGTGAATATATCATGGAAACTAGAGCCAATCAACATTTTTTAGGGTCATTTTCGTTTTCAGCACCCTAAAATTATGTAAGATTAGCTAATTTTATGCCCAAAACTTTTTACCTGTTGAACAGTGCTATCATTGGATTCAAGTGTTCCAATCACCTCCATGGCTACAGATGTATAAAATCAAGCACCTAGGCATTCAGACTGCTTCATTTGTGAAAGAATGGGTTGCTCTCAGGAGCCCAGTGAATTCAAGTGTTGTACTGTGATACGTTGTCCATCCGTGATAAGTCCATCCGTGAAATTTCCTTTCCACTAAATATTCCACAGTCAACTGTTAGTGGTATTATAACAAAGTGGAAGCAACTGGGAACAACAGTAACTCAGCCAAGAAGTGGTAGTCCACGTAAAATGACAGAGCGGGGTCAGTGCATGCTGAAGCACACACAGCGCAGAAGTCGCCAACTGTTTGCAAAGTCAATAGTTAAAGACCTCCAGACTTCATGTAGCCTTCAGATTAGCACAACAACAAGGCACAGAGAGCTTCATGTAATGGGTTTACATGGCCTAGCAGCTGCATCCAAGCCTCACATCACCAAGTGCAATGCAAAGCGTCAGATGCAGTGGTATAAAATGCGCTGTCATAGGACTCTAGAGCAGTGGAGATGTGTTCACTGGAGTGAGGAATCACGCTTCTCTGTCTGGCAATCTGATGGATGTGTCTGGGTTTTTCACAGTTGCCAGGAGAATGGTAGTTGCCTTACTGCATTGTGCCAAGTGTAAAGTTTGGTGGAGGGGGGATTATGGTGTGGGGTTGTTTTCCAGGGGTTGGGCTTGGCCCCTTAGTTCCAGTGAAGGGAACTATTAAGGCGTCAGCATACCAAGACATTTTGGTCCATAAAGACATGGATGAGTGAGTTTGGGGTGGGGGAACTTGACTGGGCTGTACAGAGTCCTGACCTCAACCCAATAGAACACCTTTGAGATGAATTAGAGTGGAGACTGTGAGCCAGGTCTTCTCATCCGACATCAGTGGCTGACTTCACAAATGCTCTTCTTGAAGAATGGTCAAACATTCCCATAGACACACTCCTAAACCTTGTGGACAGCCTTCCCAGAAGAGTTGAAACTGCTGAAGCTGCAAAAGGTGGGCTGACTCAATATTGAACCCTACGGACTAAGAGTGGGATGCCATTAAAGTTCATGTGTGTGTAAAGGCAGGTGTCCTGATACTTTTGGCAATATAGTGAATGTGTGTCTCTCCTATTTTTATTATCTCACATGCACAGTGCCAGATAGCTAGGTTTGTGATACTGTATGTGTATAGCAGTCACCTTCCAGTATTTTAGGTAGGTGAACCTGTTTATTGCAAAAGAGTTTATATACAGCTCCTGTTATTTTAGTTAACCCTGTCCCTTCTGGTCTGGGATTCTAAGGATAGTTTTAATTCAGAGCTCAAAAACCAGTAGAGGCTAGAACCACATTAGGCATTCAATGGCCACTCCTGGTAGTTAGAGGTCCAATTGCATGGCAGATTAGATGTTACTAGGGACTAAATGCAGAAAAGATAGGATGACTCTAAGTTCCAGTGCCACGCTATGGTTTATGCTGGTGGAGAGCTGCATTCCAGACTGGTTGGACAGCTGCTGGAGGGTCTCATCATCTCCACAAATCTTGTCTTCATGTCTCTGACACCAAGGAAAATGCTGCATTATGATCATCCTCAGGGACCCATGCAACTGGACTCTGCTGCAACTTTCATCATTAGGTAAATCTATTAAAAAATATATACTGTATACCTGGGTATTTGTGCACAATTCCACCAGGAATTCGGTTGGGCCTTTTGCTGATAACACTTGTTTGTACATTGGATGTCGGTACTGTTATTATTTTTTTTTTATATAAAGCTTGTATATTTTCATACTGGTTTACATCTATATACATATGGTTAATGTCATATGTTAGTTGAAGTAGTTTCTCTGATCTCAATTAATTTGATTAGATTATTGGTTAATTTTCCAGGATGGGAATTCCCTCTGTTCACAGAGGCCCTATCCTGGGTGGAGGCACAGCCAACTTTATATCAAACCCATTCTTCCACTTAGTGAAGGTTCTGGTTCTTCTAGTCACCTACAGCTGAATCGGAGGACCATTTCTAATAATCCCCAAAAAGAGGGATACATGTATGCCAGGGCAAAATTTAAAAAGATGCAGTGCATCTCTGAAATACATGCACATTTACCAAAATGTTATCTCTTTAAATACACGGAAATGCCCCATGGCTTTTGTGAACTGAAATTTCAAAAAATGGTATTAACCTTGCCCACTTGTCTGTAAATGATGAGAATGGAAGTGATTAAGTAATTTAAGGACAGAGTATAGCAACTAATTATTCTGTAGTGCTGTGCAAGATAACAGCTTGGAGGATCTTTACAGGACAGCTGTGAATTTCTGACATGATCAATAAGTATTTTTTTCTTAACTAGAGACTTGAAAGACTGAATCAATCGTGTAAGCAGATGTTCAAAGGGAGGTAAATCTTTATTTGAGTATCAGATCCAGAAGGCTCAGTTTTCTTCCTGTCCACCATACCAAAGAGTGGCTGGGCCTCAGCTTGACCTATACCTAGCTACTGCAACTGCTATTGCCTGATGAACTTTTATTCTTTCGGCTTGAAAGACAGCACCAAGTACATAATGGAGATAGCTGATTTTTCTGGGTGTTTTACCTGGGCAGAAAATGCTAAGTACAACCTGTAATCAATGTATGGCTGAAGGACATTTACATTGTAGATAAAGCAGCCCCAATATAGGTAATTTGTATCTTGGATAGCTAAGCTTGATTCAGAAAGATTTTTGCTAAAGTCCTCTATGGGTGTTCTGTATATTCTCCCTTAATGGGGATCCTACATTTCAATATTTATCTTTCAATTTGAGAAGCAGCCTCACTTACCAATTGTAAAGCATAGGAGGCTTACTTTCTGGTAGAGCATGGGAGGCTTACTTTCTGGTAAAAATCCATATTTGAATAATAGAGTGTCTTAGCCTTCATGGCTCCTGAGGTACTCTTGAGCGATACTAAGGATACGTGGAAATATCCCTGGGTGGTGGTGGTAGTTTTCAAGCTTTCATTTACAATGCTAGTACAATTTAGCCAGATGCACACTAAGTGGTTACTTTTGTAGGTAAATGTAAGAAACATCTTTTTTGAGCCATGAGTTATGAGAAGACAATTTAAATATTAATATTTTCAGTGAACTTTCCAGGTCATGTTATAACATCCATTTGTATCTATGATGTTCATAAATTAGTACAGTGCAGCGGGTTTTCATTATCCAATAAATCTGCAAAAAGGAAACAATTATGTAATTTTTAGAAAGCAGGCATATTTTATTTAACAAACCAGACAATTGTAAAATGAATTCTGATTGGTCATCATAGGTTACTTTGCAGATTGTTTTTTTTTTCCTAATGACATAGGCCTATCAGCTACAAAAAAGATTTTATACACACACAGAAATAAGAAAAAACAAATAATAGATGTTAGGGGGTTAAGAAACTCAAACTCTTTGAGGTGAGCTGCTAAGCAGAAACACAGCTACCACTGCAACGGAAGCTGTTCAGCTTTTTCTATTGTAACACAAGTTAGCCAAAATCCAGTGAAAGTCAAAGCTTCTACAACCTAGCTATGCTAGAAAAATAATGTCTTGGTAGTCTTGGAGCTGCTTTGTAGTTCTGTCCCGGCGACTGGTTTGTGACAGTATCTACAGTGGCACCTCTCTGCTTACCAGCATATGAGATTTCCCTCTTCCTACGTAATATCTACCCTCCTATAGCACACATTTGTGAATCCTTCATCTGTCTGTAAAATTCAACACTTTACATATTCTATACTATTACACATTTGAGCCAACACTATAAAAATGTGTGATGTGGTCATTCCATTGTGTACCTAACAAAAAAATAACTGCAACCGGACGCTATTCATAGGAAATGTACCACAGCCAGATGTAGGATATGGGAAATGTAGTGGAACAGACTGGGATGCTGGCTGTGGGAATTCAACTGGAACACAACTGGAGTTCTGGCTGCAGGAAAATGAGTGGAACAGAACTGGAAGCTTGTTGTGTGGGACCAGTGCAGAACAAAACCAGATGCAGGATATGACAGTTGGCCTCCAATATTACACAATGTTCTTTTACTGAACATGGTTTAAGACCCCAATGCAAGACCAGCTATGTTAGATTCAAAGTTATATTCTCACAAATACCAGATTTATTGAGACCAAAACATTGTCTGGATCATTACTCACTTGTACTATGGTTTTGTAGTTAGAAATAATCAGAGCAAGCCTTGTATATGTGATTGGTTTCCTTAGGCTGATTTGATGAATGGCTGTTGTGTTGGATCTGTTCCAAATTAACTGAAAAGTGGATGTTACATTGTTTGTTTTTCAAAACATTTGTCTTTGTCAAAAATATTACACAATGTTTCATTCCTGTTAAATATTTCAGAAAGAACAAGAAAATAAAAAGGAAATGGTTGAATTATAGCAGGAACTTTTTTTTAGCATTTCATGGTTCATCATAAACTTATAAAATGACTTTAAGGCCTATACTCTGTTCACCAGTAGAAGACATGGGTTTCCTCCAATGACATTTTCAATTCAGTTGAAACTGTTAAATTTCAGTACAAAACTGGAACCTTTTGGTGTTGATTCTTCAGCCTCCAGAAAAGGATGGGTTAGGGGTTTACTGGCATAGGCTAAATGTTAGGATTAAGATAGGGGAGAAAAAGGCTGATGGATGTGATGGATTATGAGTTAAGGTGCAGTTTAAGTGTTAAGCGATATATTTAGCGTTCATTTAGGTGTTAGGAAATATATTGAGGGTTAGGTTAAAGGCTAAGTTCACCTTTATATAAATAACTACACATCTTTTTGCAGGAAAAAAAAAGTGCACTGAACCCATTATACGTACCTCGTACTGGCAGGCAGTTACACAATGACAGGAATCATCAATGAACTATCTAGAGCGCTCACCAGAGCTCTGGTAGTTTATTGAAAACTACAAGCCATCAGCCGCAAAGGTTGACAGTAGTTGTAGTTTTCTGATTAATAGAACTCTGTGAATGAATGACGTAGTTGGGCGGGCTCGAAGACAGCAAGTTCGAGGAGAAGAACCCCTGCTTGCTGTCACTAGAAGTGGCAGATCAGGAAGAGGCTGCTAGGGCATGGCTTGCCAAGTCCTGCAATGGACGCCTAATCTTGGAGCTCCCGCCGGCCGGATATCCCAGCACCCACAGCCAGGAGGATCGGGTGAGCAGTGACCAGTAAAAGATGGGGAAGGGGGACCGAAACACACAGGGATCCTGGTCCTGCTCCCTGCGGGCTTCAAACACTCAGCAGACCTGCCATATCCAGGAGCTGTTCCACTCCCAGCAGAGGGAGAGTCCACAGCCATCCCCCCTCCCTCTCCCCCCCCTCCTTCTGCTGCATCAGCCTCGGCACAGTGTCCCAGTATCTGGGACAGATACTCCTGTTGACTCAGTCCCTCAGCATAATCTCTCTGCAGAGAATCACACACTCTCCGTAAGAGACCTCCATGCAGTGGCTGCAGACATAAAGATTACCCCAACTACAGCCCTATCTGACCTCCGTGATGACCTTCAAACTTTAGGTACCAGAATAGAAAGGGTGGAACTTGCTAACAGACAGCATGCAGATGCCATAGCGGAAATACAGCAGGCGACGGCTTCCCATTCCCACCATATTTGTGAATTCTACAGACACATAGAAAATCTGGATAATCGTGGATGCAGGCACAATGTTAGAATTCGCGGTTTGCCAGAGTCCATTGAACTAAGTGATATCCCAAAAACGGTAGTGGTGATATTGAATGATCTTACTGGACTGAATCAGTTTCCTCAAAAAAGCTCATAAACACACCCAGGCGCAAACGACCTTAGCAGAACTCACGACCAACCGCTCACAGCTGATGTCGGAGCTCGGTAAGGCTGTCAAATGCAGATTTATTGTCTCTCAGAAGCTCTTCTATGAGTATGAAAACAAGAGTGGTAGATTTCTGGCAAGAGTGGTAGATACGAGGGGAGGAGTCCTTTACCGTTATTTAATAGATAATATGCCACGGTCGCCCGATCGCCACCCTCAACATGCGACAATCGCACGACCGTGACCAACAATAATACGTCACGCCCGCGGCATCAGACCCCAGACCTTCTCACCAAACTCGTGACCAAAGGACCGGCCGATTTAAAACCGCGATGTGACGCGCGTAACAATGCCACACTCAGCTGCGCCCTGCACAACGATTGTCCAGCTAATCAAATGCAATCGATGCACTGGCAGCCTGAACGCGCTTTGTTACTGGGTCGGGTTAATTACGCAACTAACCCTCTACTGCCACCACCATCTTTTGTCAGAGAACAAGGAAACTCTATCAAAAATACACTATAATGATTGAAATATTGCTCTGTATAACACGGTCTGCAGGTCTTTTATACAGAGATTATAACAAACAGTAGCGTCTCTTCAAAGGCAGGAATTTGTGAATTGCAAGTATGCGCTTAAAAACAGTTTGACTCTTTAGTAATAAATCTTTCTTTCTGAAAGTGTTAAACAGGTGCAATAAAATATTTACAAAGAAAATGTAACTTGATATATTTATATGCATAGAAAACAGCTCAGCACAGAGATAACAGGGAGAAGTTAAAAGGTTAAGTTACTTGCCATGTTCAGCCTTAAGGTAAGCAGATCCAAGTTGCAGAGCGAAAAGGGTCTTTGATCTCCTGCTGTTAAGTTGTTAAAATTGGGAGATGTGTTTTGTTTACCTTTTTAGGCTTGCCAGCCTGTCTTTTAAAGTCCCCCTGCAGGGGGGGAGTGGCTCTGAATACTGGCCAGTACGCTGTTTTGGGAGGGGTCAGTCGGGCGAACTCTGAATTAGAACCAACATCTGTCATAATCCATGACATGAAACATAGGGGAAAACCAGATCTGTTAAAAATGTTATCTTGTTTGTGCTTCTGGGGAATGCCTTGAACTTTTGAGAAGGCCCTGTTATCTTTTCCCGAGGTGCGAAGTTACACAGGTTTTGGGACAGAGTCTGCTGTCTCTATGGGGGGCTTTGTAGTTCTGTGCCCCCTGCTGTTCCAGCCTGCCAGCAATTTTAACACTTACACATCTGTCCCTGTGCCTCTCACCATGGGAGGGGGAAGGAGAATAAAGGATTGAGGAATACTTCCAATAAAAAAGGGGAACTCTGCGTCCAACTCTGATGAGCAAGTTTGCTACAATGAACCCTTGAGGTATGAATACCAACAGAGGGGTTTTCTAGAGAGAAATCAGAGGAGCCCAGTGTTAGAAACATGGGGCACAAGAAACTCCCCAAGAGGAGGAGATGCAGAGCAGGACATCAGAAACAAAAGAAAAAGAGAGTAGTGGGAGAAGGGGTGTTTAATCTTAGTGGGTCCACTCTCACTAACAAAGAAGTGATGGTCCTGGATAAAGGTTTAAAATATGCACCACCCAAACCGGCAAACAAATTCGATATATATGTGAATATACAAAAGTATATTAGGAAATTGAACATTAAGAAATATTTCTTGGGACAGCCAGGAGCTAAGACTATTCCGGCTAATGCCCAGAGCAGTGACATTGTACATACCACATTAAGAAATAAGTCGCTTTTTAATCCTCAAATTTCAAATAATGGTCAGGTAGAAACTTTTAAACGTATGGTAATTTAGATTTGGAAAAATTAAATACTCCCAGAATGTTTCATAATGTAGGGATGGACATTGGCGTCAAAAGGTTGGCTAAAAGAAATGACATAGTTATTAGACCAGCTGATAAGGGAGGTGGTATAGTGGTTTTATCAAAAGATTATTATTTAAAAGAATTAGGAACCCAATTAGCAGATACCACCACTTACCAAATATTTTCAAAAGATCCAACAATTAAATATAAAAAAGATCTAGAAAAACTGGTGAAAAAAGGTGTAGAAAATAAGATTTCGAGTAAGAAAGAATCACGTTATCTTGTGCCTGATACATGCAGAATTCCAGTTATTTATACTATCCCAAAAATACATAAAGACAATAAGACGCCACCAGGGAGGCCGGTTGTAAATGGTATACAATCTGTATTAGTGAGATTGGGTCAGTATATTGACATTTATATTCAACCACTGGTAAAGGAGATGCAGTCCTACCTTAGAGATACTAAATACCTAATTCACTAGAAGAAGTTAAGGGAGACCATAACAACATGATTATGCCTGTGCGGATGTTTCATCGTTGTATACGATCATAGGTCATAGTGATGCAATGGAATCGGTTAATTGGGGTATAATGGAATATGGTAGCCTTACAGATATACAAAGGAAATACTTGTGTGTAAGACAAAAGTCAAGGCATTCCAACAATTATTTTTGGCATAATAAAACCTTTTATAGCCAAGTCAAAGGGGTAGCAATGGGAGCAAGGTTTGCTCCGAGTGTAGCAAACCTATTTATGGCATATTGGGAGAAAGAGGCGGTATATGAACATCCTCCAGAAAGTTTAAAATTGTACAAGAGATATATAGATGACATGTTCATAGTGTGGGAAGGAGAGCAAGAAGCTTTACAAGAGTTCCTTAATAAACTAAATATGAATATGAAGAATATCAGATTTATTTGGGAATGTAATAATTTGAGTATTCATTTTTTAGACTTAACTAGTACTATGGACAAAGGGAGGATTTGTACTAAGACGTTTTTCAAAGGGGTGGATAGAAATGGGTACATCCCTTTGGATAGCTGCCATTACCCACCTTGGCTATTAAACATACCAAAAGGACAATTCGTGAGGTTAAGAAGGAATTGTACTAATAATGAAGATTTTGCAGATCAAGTTCAAACTATTAGTCAGACGTTTATTAGTAAGGGCTATCCAACAGAACTTATTGACAGTAAAATATCACTTAGTAATATGGATAGAAATTTATTACTTACGGATAAAGAAAAAGTGATAATTTTGAAAATCAATTGGCCATCATATTTGATTTTAATACACACTATAGAAAAGTGGAAAATATTTTTAGAAAACATTGGCCCATTTTAAAAGCAGACCCCATGTTACAGAACTTATTACCGGAAAAACCTAAATTTTATTTACAGAAAGGCCCCTACCTTGAGGAATAAGCTTGTAAAAATGTTTTGGATCCGCCAATAAGGAATAAAGAAATTACATTTTTAGACCAAAGAGGCTTCCTCCCATGTAGAACATGTTATGCATGTAGAACCACTAAGGGACAGAATCCGAGGCAAAGTTCTTTTGTGGCAAATAGTAATGGTAGGGAATTTAAAATGAATGATTTCATTTCATGCAGAACGGAAGGTGTAGTATACGCATTGCAATGCAAATGTGGCCTGCAATATGTTGGGAGAACTAAGAGGCCTATGTGGAGACGTATACGAGAACACGTTCAAAATATCAATAAAGGTTTTCCGAAACATAGTGTTTCTAGACACTTTGCAGCATGTCATAGTAGTGATCCCTCATCTCTTATGTTCTGGGGAATAGAAAAGTATACGCATAATTGGAGAGAAAGTAAGAAGATACTGACACTCAGCCATGCTGAGGCCCGATGGATCTATTCAATGCAAACCATAACACCAAGAGGTTTAAATGTTGATTTTGATCTAAATTGTTTTATAAGTGATTATTAAATATGTTCTACCTGACCGTTTTTATTTTTTATTATTTTTATTTTACATAATTTTATTATATTATTCTATATATTATGGCTATGTTTTATCTATCTATTTTGTACACCTAGTGGTATGATGTGTTTTTTGCATGGTTTGGGCATATTTTTACCAATTTAATTTTAACCTATTTATTTTAATATTATTTTAATTAAAATCAATTTTGGCATCTGTTTTAATTAAATTAATTTATTTATTCATCTTACTGATTAGTAGATTTATGTAGTTTCCTATGATTGATGTAATTATAAGTTTAAAATTATTAATGACAGTATTTTTAGGGGAGGTATATAAATAAATAATCATTCTAGTTAATTACATGTTTGTTCTGATTTAATGAGTATAGTTGTTCATTGAGTTTAATAATATAGTAATTGTTTTAATATGGGGTTTGTTTTTACATTTATTTAATAAAGTATTTTTAATTATATTATATTTTACCCCAGTGTAATTAGGATTACTGATCATAAAGTTTATCCTGGACTACAATAAAATAGCCCATTTTTAATGTTATCCTATACATATAGCAGTGGCCATCATTATATATATAGGACCATAGGGTAGACCTAGATATGGATCGGTATGGTATAGGCTTAGTGGGGGTGTTTACCAATATATATTTTTAATAATAGTGGAGGTATTTTGCCAATTCAGAAGATTACCACATGCAGAGTGGGTTGGAGTAGCGGAACAAGGCTTTTAGAGTAGCGGTCTTCACTAACATGGCCGCCGCAAGCCCACCCATTAGTTCGTGAGTGGTTATGGCTTCCCTATATAAGGAAGTAGTGTGCACCAATAGCATTACCCTGATGAAGTCACGTGTGCCGTGACTCAACGCGTAGGTGATGTGGTGATGCAATATCCGGCGCGGACCCCATCTTAGTGCTCCAAACAAACCCATGCAAATATACACCCATAGCATGATGATAAAAAATGCCTTTATTCATCTGACATAATGTGAGTAGGAAAATTGGCTTGTTTTTGGATACTTTTACTTATTAAACAGTATTATACTATGGAGGCTCTCTCTTCCATGTTTTTATTATGAGTTCTGTGGGAGTTGGCTGTATTACTCATACCTAAAGGGGAACTTTGATGTGGTGTTATACTGCTACCTGAAGGAGTCCATTAAAAGGGAAATCGCACTTGGAGGATCCAGGGGCAATCCAAAAGCTTTTTGGCCCATTGGGTCACGGTAAGGAGGTGAGGAGGCAATTCAGGTATTTTTGGATTTATCACCAGCAGCTGTAGTGCACATCCACAGCACCGTCTGCACGTTCAAGATTTGTGGAACACCAGGTGTACATGCACTATTTATGTTGGACTTTTTTATGTGTTGTGATTTATATATCTACATTAGTTTTATTGTGTGAATCATTTATTAATTTAGGGTATATTACTTTTTGGGATGAGATTGTGACATAATATATATATATATATATATATATATTATGTGTGATTTTGAAGCACTGTTCACCTTATTTGTATGATTTATCCCCCATTGCTGGGATCACGCGTTTGTCATTCACTGATTTTTTTATGATCAGTCACTGATTTTTGATTTATCCCCCAGTGCTGGGATCACTTGTTTGGTTTTCACTGATTTTTAAGATCAGTCACTGATCCTAATTAAGGATCGGGGTAGTTGTGAGCACATTTCTTGTTTAAATATATCACATTTGGATATATTTTATGATCACTGTGTTTTTTCACTTTTGGATCCCAGATGGGATCAAGGCACTATTGAGAGGTCACTCTGATTAATTGTGATTAGGTCATTATTTGTGGTACTATTGAGGTTTTATATGATTTTATATATGTGTTATAATATTAATTTACGAACTTTTATTTACATATTTTTTTCTTGAGCGCTACACCATTTATTTAAGATTTCTGGCAAGAGCCCTCCGAGCAAAAAAAGCAAACTTGACGGTCCACAAAATACGGGGCACCGACGGCTCCTTGGCCACCTCAAACACTGTTATTGCCTCCCACTTTGAATGGTATTATACCGCCCACTACACCCTTGCCCCGGAACATCCCCCGACTAAATCAGATAAATCTATATCCACCCTGATCACGGAGTTCCTACATCTCTACAGCCCTCCTGCAATTTCAGAAGACTTAGCACAGGAGCTGGAACGAAACATCTCCTCGGATGAGTTACTTCTGGCCCTCAAACAAATGAAACCTGGCAAAAGCCCAGGCCCTCATGGCCTTTTTGTGGCCTATTATAAGACTTTTATAGATGTCCTACGCGATCCTTGTCTTGAGGCTTTCAATTCTTTCAACTTCCCCTCTGCCCCTCCAAATCGGGTCCTGGAAGCACATATCACTGTTATTCCCAAAGGGGGAAAGGATGCGACCTCAGTAACAAGCTATAGGCCAATTTCACTCCTGAATGTTGATGTCAAACTTTATGAAAAAATTTTAAACAACCGACTTCTCCCACTACTCCCCTCTCTGGTCAATCTAGACCAGTGGTTCTTAACCTGGGTTCGATCGAACCCCAGGGGTTCGGTGAGTCAGTCTCGCGGGTTCGGCAGAGGTGAAGACCCACACCCGACTCATATGATTCGTGATGACATGCCCCGCTTGTCCATCATTGGCTGCAGGTGGTCACGCAACATCGCTTAGCCCAGTGGTCGGCAAGCCGCGGCTCGCGAGCCACATGCGGCTCTTTACACGCTTTAATGCAGCTCTTGTGTGCCGGGCGCCCGCTCCCCTCCCTCCTCTCGGGCGGCAGGGACTCTGCAGCGTGATCCAAAAAAGAAAACAGCCAGGGCAGCGCGCTCAAATGCAATGATTGGCCAGTCTCGCTGCCACTCACATCCTGATAGCCAGTGATTGGCTGTCAGGATGTGTGTAGGCGGGGCAGCGTGACGAACGTGAGAGGAGCTAGGCTCCTCTCACAGTCCGCCCTGAAGACCGCAACGGCGCGGGAATACGGCGAGAGGAACGCGCGGAGCAAAGGTAAGTGAATTGACACAGGGGGGACTTGGCTTACTACTTGCTACTTACTTACTACTACTATATAAGGGATGAATTAATATGGGGGATGAATTACTATAGGGGGATGAATTACTATATGGGGGGTGAATTACTATATGGGGGATGAATTACTATGGGGGATGAATTACTATATGGGGGATGAATTACTATATGGGGGATGAATTACTATGGGGGATGAATTACTATATGGGGGATGAATTACTATATGGGGGATGAATTACTATATGGGGGATGTATTACTATGGGGGATGAATTACTATATGGGGGATGCATTACTATGGGGGATGAATTACTATGGGGGATGAATTACTATGGGGGATGAATTACTATATGGGGGATGAATTACTATGGGGGATGAATTACTATATGGGGGATGAATTACTATATGGGGGATGCTGGACATTTCGAGGATGCTGGACATAAAGACGAAGAAAAGGAACAGACTTTGTTGCGAAAATGACATGAGAGTGGCACTTGCCAAGGTAATGCCGCGCATTTCTGAACTGGCCTCTGAAAGACAACAGCAGAAGTCACACTGATTTGCGGTAAATATTCATTATTTTGTTTTTGTGTGAAAATCATGGTTTAATGGTTTTGTTCTTTGTTCTTAATGGTTTTGTTCATTTTGTGCACCTATGTATAAATATATACCTATGTTTTGAATTTTAAAAATCATATTTTATTTTTCCAATTAAGAAGGGTTCGGTGAATGCGCATATGAAACTGGTGGGGTTCAGTACCTCCAAAAAGGTTAAGAACCACTGATCTAGACCAATTCGGTTTCATGCCTGGGAGGGAAGCGAGAGACAATACTACTAAGGCCCTAAACATTATCCATTTCCTCTGCACTTCTCAACAACCTGGCTTCCTCCTTTCCCTGGATGCTTAATAAGGCCTTAGACAGGGTGACCTGGGACTACCTAAAGGGCTCCTTGTGCACAGTAGGCCTAAGCGGAAATATGATTGACTACATAATGACCCTGTATTCCTGTCCAACGGCTCAAGTCCAGGTTAACGGCCACCTGTCGAGACCCTTCCCTCGTACAAATGGCACACATCAAGGGTGCCCCCTATCACTGCTTCTTTTCATTCTAACGTTAGAACCTTTGCTTCGTATGCTCCGCGTGAACCCCAATATCAAGGGAATCTCTGTTGCAGGACACACGCATAAAATTGCTGCTTACGCAGATGATATCCTACTTTTCCAATCAGAACCCAGAACCGCTTTACCCAAGCTTCTTAAAGACTTTCATTCCTTCCAATTCCTCTCCAATCTTAAAATTAACTTCTCCAAGTCCTGTGCTCTGAACATTACCATTCTTCATGAGGAGGTAATTTTTTGTAAGTCTCACTTCCCGTTCATGTGGAAAAAGGAGGCCCTTACCTATCTCGGAATACAGCTCCCTAGCACTCTCCAAAATCTTTACGCTAAAAATTTTATCCCAGCTCTTCGAGCCATTCAGGAAGACCTCTCGAAATGGCATTGTCCATGTTTTTCCTAGTTCAGAAGGGCTGCAATCCTTAAAATGACTGTCCTTCCCCGCATTCTTTAACTCTTCCAGACCATTCCTATCCACTTGCTGCCTGCCATCTTTGCCCTTTGTAGAAGACTTTAAAACTCCATAGGAACTGTGAGCAAACACCCTCGTATTTACTTTTCTCAATTGTCCCTCCCCAAATCCAAGGGGGGTATAGGGCTCCTCAATCTTCAAAAATACCACTGGGCCTGTCATCTTACCAGAATAATCGACTGGAATGTGCACTCGTCCATGAAAGCTTGGGTTCACCTTGAGGACTCTCTCCCTCTCCTCTAGCACTGATTCTTTGGCTCCCAGCGAAACTTACTCCTATGATGCTTCATACACACCCACTAATTGGAGCGACCTTGAAGATCTTTCAGTTGGCGTACAAATCTGATTCCATTTCTGATGCCCCTAACCCTCTTACCTCTGTGCACATGAATCCGGAATTCCCACCGGGCAGTCACCCATCTTTTCTGGTTGAGCACTGGCCCCACCAACATGTTCGTGCAGAACACTTCTTTTGTAATGGCCAATTGAAGACCCTAGCCTCACCCTACATGATGGATCGTGCCTTCCCCTTTTGGGCCTATCTCCAAATTAGACACTTTCTCTGCTCCAAAGCCCACTACAACAAATGGACCCGTCCTCTCACCCCCTTCGAAACCCTTTGCTCCAAAACGGAACCCCAATGACATCTGATTTCCACATATCTTCTCCTATTTGGAGCCCAAACCCCTCTCACACTCCCAGCTTGCAGAGCTTGGATGAGAGACTTGTAGATTGATCTGTCTTCCTCAGACTGGAACCAAATTTTCACTTACGCACATAACGGTTCATTGAACGTTTCAACCCAAGAAAATGGATATAAAATTGGCCTCCCGCTGGTATAGGACCCCCTCCAGGCTCCATCGCTTTAATCCGACCATACCCAAATCTTGTTGGAGATGTGATTCCGAGGATGGTTCACCTCTTCATATTTCGTGGTCCTTCCCTGCCATTCAACCTTTCTAGAAGAAGGTCCACCGCATAACCTTGCCGGTCTCTTCACTACCTCTTGAATTCTCCCCAGCCAAATGTCTCCTCCACCATACCTCCATCCCCAGGTGCCTCTACTTCAAATAGCTAGCTATGCACATGTTAAATGCCGCAAATTAAGCTTACCAGCCTTATGGAGATCTACCTGACCCCCCGTCGATCCGAGATTGGCTGACAGGCTTGGGTAGAGTGGCAGAGATGGAGTAACTCAGCGAGTCATCACGCGATAACCCAACAAAATTTTCTCACACTTGGGCCTGCTGGCTCCACTTCCAATCGACCTCTGAATACAGCTCAATTATGGGCTTTCCTCCTTGACAGCTCGATTGTGGAACCCCTATCCGCTTTCTCAATTGACTTGCTTACTCGACCTCCCCCCTTGGAACTGAGTGCCCTTCTCTTTAATATTAGATAAAGGAAATGTAACTTGCCCACTTGCTTGGCCCTGACAACCTGATCACAGCATCGACCCCTTTGAATTGTGCCTACGCGCTGCCCCCTTCCCCCTTTTTTTTTTTCTTTTTTGTTCTCTTTCCTTACCCCTTCTTTCTGCCCCTACCCCTTTTTTAGTCACCTTCTGCCTGCGATTCTTCCCACCTCTCCCTCTTTCTGCTAACTACCTATTTCTCTTCCTTCCCCACATAGTTACACTATCATTTGCACTTTCCCATTCATGCTTTGTTGACTTTTTTCAGATGATCTTGATAGGCACACATATAATTTTGGTAAACAAGATACATACTCCTTGACTTAATAGAAGGCTACTATAGATCCCAATCCGCAATCTCCTCCTACGTAGATTTACCTGATTCTGTGTCACGCTCCATCTCCCACTGACCTTCCAAACAATCCAGGGTATACTGCTCCTAGATCAGTTAGAGATCCTTGCCCTCACGAGAGCCCCTTACCCAAAACCGTGATTAGGAATAGCCTTTCCTTTATCTTATTCAGGAGGTAATCCCTTGCAGTTCCCATTCTCCTATCTTGTTATTGATTGATTGTGAATTTAGGACAAATTGTATCATCTAAACCACGGAGCCTTTCTACCTAACTTGATCATTGCGATCCTTTTGTTATCTCCTCTATGTTGTATTTTTGATTTGTTTTGTCTTTTTGATCCTAATAAATGTTATGGAATAAAAAAATAAGGTTACAAAAGATCAGGAAGAGGCTGCATCAGTGGAAACATGTTCCATGTTTCACCCTAAAAATGGGTGTAACATGTTCCCAAAGTTTAACTTATCCTTTAAGTGTTAGAATGGATTTTTTGGGTTTGGAGGGAAAGGTCCAATTTAACCCTCGCTCTATTTGCAGCTCTGTATTCTGATTTCTAAACATTCTCAATTCATATGTACATCAAAAATGTATTTTTGTACTCACATTTTATGCCATTGCACTTCCTGGTTTCCTGTGGTACTGGTGACATAGCCAGGGCCTCACAGTTGCCCACTGGGAAGGGTATGTCATTAGTACCTTCCAGGGAGATACTGCCTGTGAACTGAGAGTTCTCGCGATTCTGCCTAGTCTTGCAAGATCTCTGGAAAGGTTTTGTTCAGAGATCTGCCCAAAATCTAGTACTGATGTTATTGCTGGGCTAGCAAAGAAAACACAGAAGAAGTAGTCAGTCCCTGATGATGTCTTCTTTCGAGATGGTGGCACAGTTTTTCAGTGGTGGAAAGGAGTATTCAGTAATGGTGGTGCTTTAATATATAGAGGAAGGGGAAAGGTCCACTTCAAGTGTTACAGATGCAGTTTAATGCCCAATTTACCCTCCTGCTTGCTAGTTATTTCCTCGCTCCTAAGGTTCCTTGCATGCATATTTTGTAATGCATATCTTTTTTTCAGAAGTCTTCAGGCTGGTCATGTGATGTGCACCATTTTCACCTTCATCTCTTCTCTGGCATTCTCCTCAGTAATGCAGAAAGCAGTGCTGACATAATGAAGCCAGCATTGCTCTCTACATCATTGTAATGAGTGCGCAGTGTACCTGGTTGATACTCCCTTCCTAGGGGATGCCCTGCACTCACCAGAAGTAGGTTAAATGATGTTAGGCATCTTTTAACCTGGAAGTGGACTGTTACTGCACTAAGAGGAAGCGATTATTCCAAGAGCTGTATTTTTTATTTTAAAATTGCTGGGATTTTATTTTTATTTAAATGAGGAATTACGGTAATCTCTAAGAGTTAAATTATAACTAAAGGCAATTGTGTTTGTAGCTTTGGATAGAGTGGAAAGGGATTACATCTGTCAGGTTTTTATTGCTGTCTGTGTCCCCATTAGGGAAAGTCATTCTTTTTCATGTTTAGTGTTATCACAGAAAGGGAAAGAACATTTTGGGTTGTCACAAGAACAGAAATCAAGTGGAAATCTTCCAATGGGTACAGTAGTTCTGGTGACCTTGGTGACAATCAGGAATTTCCTAACTTTGTGGGGATTTTCCCTCACTTTCTGTGAGCTCTGTGACAAGAAGTGAAGGGAAATCTCCCCATAGGGATACAGATGGCAGAAAAAGGCAAGCTGCATTTAGTCTTAATGCAGTGAGAAGGTTAAGGCAGGCAAAATTCAGGCAAAAGTAAGAAAGGAACAGAAGGTTCATAGCACAGTGGCAGAGAATAATAGAAAGCAGGTCACAGGATCACATTCATTCAGCTTCTTTAAAATAGACACCTGCCTCGATTATTCTGTACTGTGAGATTAATAGCATTTAAAGGATAAGTTCACCTTTGAGACATGTTACATTGGAACATGTAACATTTTCCCATAGCTGCAGCCGCAGCAGCCACCGCCACTCGCCGCCCCCCCTCCCTCTGATTGATAGTACGGGGAGAAATCTCCCCGTACTATCTATCAAGTTTGAAAACAGTGCAGCTGTGCTGGGCTCCGCCCACACGGCCGCATCATTCATTCACGGACTTCTGTGAATGAACTGAAAGTCCCGATGGCTTTCGCAGCTGTTAGCTTGTAGCTTTTAATGAACTACCATGCACCATGGTAGTTCATTGAGGCTTCCTGTCAGAATATATGCTTGCCATACGGGATGTACGAACAAGCAGATATTCTGACAGATCTGCAGGAGACCTGCATGGTATCAACGATCTGATCGCTGGTGCAATGCTTTCCAGGCTCCTATAGACAAAAATAATAAATGCACATTTTTCTACCTGCAAAAAATTGTGCATTTATTAATTTTGTCTAAAAGGTGAACTTATCCTTTAAATAAAACTATGAAATAAACAAGGCCCTGCAAAGGATTCCATGTTTGTGCTGTCAGAATTTACTCTGCTAAAGTCAGACTTGTGAAGTGCTCACCCCTGAAAGTGCTGTTGGATTCCACAGGATCTTCTCCCAGGTTAGTGCAGAGGTTGCCAGGCACACAGCAACAGTTTACTCACTCTGGCTCAATAGTCAGTCTAGAGAATGTCTTTTTTGATTTACTGCTGAAACCTTGGAACTGGGGAGTACAATAGGGTATGGGATACTCTAAAATGTCAAAGCACAACTTTTGCAGAGGACATTTTCTGTAGTTGATAGCAACACAGTCTTTCACTCCCAGCTGTGGACCAGGAGAATAATAGGCACAGAATTGGCAGAGGCACCTCTCCACTAGGCAGTAGCAATGTGTATTTTCACTCCCAGCTGTAGACCAGGAGAATTTTAAAGCATGAGTAGGACATGTAAGTAGATTGGAACAGTCTATGTTTCTCGCAGTTGATGACCTCAGGATAGATTTGGACAGTTATTAAAAGCAGCCTGGAACAACCTGAGTTTTCCAACTGAATACCACAAGATGGATAGCACACTAGGCATACTGGAGTAGTTTGTAACATCACAAGCTGGAGACCATAGATAAACTGCAGCTCAAGAGATTGGGCTCTATCCCCAAATCTCAGTAGAAGGAAGGCCATGGTCTTGATCCAGGTGAGGGAGTGGTCCAGCAGCCAGTCAGGAAGGCTTCAAGGCTTAGCAGCTCCCTGAAGCACACAGTCCCCCTTCCTCCAGCGGAAAAAGCAATCTCTCGGCTCCCGGCTATTTACTTGCCTCCCACCCACCATCTGGGCACACCTCCCCAGGGATTGGCTAGGGCAAGGTAAGAGCATTGCCCTGAGCTCTGGAAAGTTCTCAACAGTAAGGAGGAATCAATCAAATGCTCATTGTAAACCGAGAACAGATCAAAGCAGCAGATCACAGCTCTTCTGGCTACAGAGCAAGCCACACAAAATTTACCTAGCATTCTTATCCTAGGAGGGTGCTTCATCTGCAGAACATCGATTTTGGTTTATTGTGATGGGTTTCTGCTCTTAGAAGTCCTGGACTGACCATAGGACACACTGGGCATTTGCCTGGTGGACCTGGGCAGCCATGCTGAACCCTGGGGCTGGTACCGGCCTTTGGCCTGTTGATGACTGGGCTGCATAGCAGGAGGTAAGTGGTGAATATGGTATGGACAGGGCTAACACAGAGCATGGTCACCACTCACCTCCTGCTATGTGGCCGTGCCTGTGTCTCCTCTCCTGTTCCTCTGCGAGAGGAGCTGGAGATCTGCGCTGACCGCTCCTTCCCCCGACCCCGACTGATTCCCCTGCTCAGATCAAACACAGAAGATTGAGGAAGGAGGAGGGGGCAGGACCTGGATTGATACTTGGGGAGGAGCATTCAGGGACCCCACTATGCTCAGTCATTGGCTGCAGAGCAATGACACATGACTGGTGGAGAGCCAGAAGAAGCAGTAGAGGTACAGAGAGAACTCCGGTGTGAAAGAGAGAAATAGAGATCCCGGAGAGAGGGAGAGGAGGAGAGAGAAGGGGAGAGAGAGAGGGGGGGGAGAGAAGGAGAGAGGAAGAGAAGGAGAGAGGGGGGAGAAGGAGAGAGAGAGGGAGAGAGAAGGAGAAAGAGGAGTTGGAGAGAAAGAAGGAGAGAGAGAGAGAGAGGGGTGAAGAAGAGAGAAAAAAGAGAGAGAGAGGAGAGGAGGAGAAAGAGAAGGTGAGATAAATAGGAGAGAGAGAGGAGAGAGACAGACAGGGAGAGAAAGAATGAGATATACATAGGAGAGATAGAAAAGGAGGGAGAGTGAGAGAGAGAAGAAGTGAGAGAGGGAGAGCAGGGGAGAGAGAGAGGGGGAGGGGTGGAGAAAGAGAAGGAGTTAGAGAGAAAGAAGGAGAGAGGAGAGAGAGAGGGGTAGAGAAGAGAGAAATAGGGAGAGGGGAGGTAGAGAGGAGAGAAGGAGAAAGAGAAGGAGAGATAAATAGGAGAGAGAGAGAGAGAGAGAGGGGGGGGGGGAGAGGGAGAGAGAGGGAGAGAGAAAGAAGGAGATATACATAGGAGAGAGAGAAAAGGAGGGAGAGTGAGAGAGAGGAGTGAGAGAGGGAGAGAAAGAAGGAGAGAGAAATAGAATGAGAGAGAAGGAGAGTGAGAAATAGGAGAGAGAGAGAAGGAGAGAGAAGTAGGAGTGAGATCTGATATATAGAGAAGAATCCCATATATAAAGAGTGAGTGACCTACTTGGATAGTAGATCTTATATACAGAGAGCTCAAGAGAGGGGGGTGCTATGCAGCCATGCCTGTGTGTCCTCTCCAGGATCTCTCGCCCCGCCAATAATGTAATCCTATTAGCAGAACAGGGAATGGGAGGAGCTGCATAGAGAGCGGGAGACTTTTCATATTCACAAGCTTATGACCCACTTATTAATATGATCCAGATCTGCAGTTCCTCCCATCCCTGCTCTGCTGATAGGATGACATTGTTGGAAGGGCAGAAGACTCTGAACAGGATACACAGGCTGAACCCTGCCTCTGCCCTGTCGAAGTAGGACTGTGTAGAGGAGGCAAAGTGTAAAAGTGGGGCACTGTGATTACAGAGAAAAGAGGCAGGGGCATGACTGCAAGGGGCACTGTGATATAAAGGGGACTGTCCTGTAATCAATTCAGTACCCCTTTACATTACAGTGTGGAGGACCTAAGGACCTACTTCATGAATATCCCGTCACCAACCTCACCTGTGAATGCCCGCTACCCCCTCCGCCTCCCCCCTCCTGAAAAATTGGCTCCCAATCTAAAATGCCCGGGCCTAATTTTTGTCAGAGTCTGGGCCTGTCTGCTAGAATTTAAAACATTGTATGAAAAAAGGATGCATTTTTAAGTGATTTTTACTGATAGAGCAGCTAAATGAGAAGGGGTTAGCCACAACATGCAGAGCAGAGATGTGGGCATTCCACATACCTAGAAGTATCAGGTGCTAAAGACTCTTAGCACTGGCTCCAGAATGGATTTTCTTTGCTTACATTCTATATGCTGTAAGTTTCTTTCTCAGCAACATTGCTAGCTGGAACACAATAGTGATGTGGCAACCAGGGGGAGCCACAGTTTGCAGCAGAGAGATATAGGCATGCAACAAATCCATGAGTATGAGATCCTGAAGATTCTTAACACCATGGTTCCTACTTTCAAGCTCCCTTGTCTCCTCCTCCCATACTCATTTCTTGGACTTCTCCAGAGCCTCTCCCCATCCTCTTGAACTCTCTACCTCAATCTGTCCGGTTATCTCCTATTCTTTTTTTTTTTTCACTACTTAAATTTTATTAAGCTCTTGAAGTTTACAAGCAGAATTGAATAATAAGCAGTTTTGTACATAGGGTATAACAGAAAGTTCACTTATTAGGAGAGCTTGGTACTGTAAATGTAATAAACTAGGAAAATACAATCATCCATACCCTCCCATGAACAGAGTCAATAACAAACAACTTTTTCTTAACCAATCAAAAATGCATAGCATGAAGAAGAATAAAGAAATGAACTGCCTGTTCTATGGGGCTCCACCCACCCCCCTTCCATTCAAGACTGGTTCACCCGTTTGGGAAAAGTTGCAAAGATGGAAGAGCTAATTGCCTCATCACAAGATAACCCAACCAAATTCTCTCATACCTGGTCTTGCTGGACTCATTTTCAAACAACACTGAAATTCCGTTCCATAATGGGTCTCCTGACTGTCTGACACTTGTTTCTACCTTCTTCGGGAGTGATGTTAGCTGTTGTGTCCTTAGAGTTTTTACATTGATGATAAGCCTGCCTACCTTCCCCCCTTCCATTGCCCCCCCTTCCTCTCTGCTCCTCTCTTCCCCTCCCTTCCCTCAGCCCCCTGTCCCCCTCCCCCTCCTTTATTTTTTTTTTCTTATCCTCTTCCTTTTGAATATCCCTCCTCCCTACCTCTTCCTTTTAGACTCTGTTTTATCCTAATTTGCTTCTTTCTCTTTTTTCCTTTTCATCTTGCATGTCCTCCTTTTTTCTTCTCAATTTACCCCATCGTCTTGCTTTCACGGCCTATAGGTGACAAACACCCACACATATTTGCACATGGCAATATGCGTGCCGCCTGATCCATGAAGATCTTGTCCCAAACACGGGTTTTCACTACATGCAACCCTCTTCGTAGCTCCCCCCAAATTTTTTTTTTTTCTTGTCCATTTAGTACTCGCATTTTCTGATTCCCTTTATGGGATATACTTAGCCATTCCGTATTTTCCCTGCTCCCTTACCTCGCCTCTCATATGTTTTTAGACCTTTGGGGGATCAATCCCTGAACTTACCCATATTGTGTGCCTCATTGCCCTATTGTGGATTCGGGTATTCTGTGCCTTTACTCCTGCCCTTACTGTTTGTCGCCTCGCCTATGCGCCCTATAATAACCTCACTGCTAGCATGTATGACATGCAATCTTTGTACATGCTTGTCTACCCAATCATCTCTCTATGTATGTATTTTTCCTATGGTGATATACTGCGTGTACTCTTTTCTATATCACACTGTATTACTATGCACTACATGTATAATTTGTATAATTTGTTTGTCTTAAACTTTCATAATAAATGTTATGGAAAAAAAAAAAAGAAATGAAATAGAAAAAGCAGGGGGAGAAAGAGAAAAAGAAAGAAGAAGTAAAAAAAGAAAACATTTATATATATATGGATTATGATTATAAATAGTGCAGCGCTCAAAAACAATACTATATGTAATACAACAAATGTGCTCACATGCAATAGTGTCGCAAAATGAATTAAAAAATAAATCATTAAGTGAGATATCTAAATTATAAAGTGCCACTCAATATTATTCTCTATCACATTAGTGCCCACGTATTCAAAAAATAAATAATAAGTACCATTTGAAAAAAGACATAATTTTCACAGTGCTCCAAGTGTAATACCGTGACCACACTTTATATACTACTCAAAAAACTCAACAAAGTGTGGTCACAGTATTACACTTGGAGCACTGTGAAAATTATGTCTTTTTTCAAATGGTAGTTATAATTTTTTTTTTAATACGTGGGCACTAATGTGATAGAGAATAATATTGAGTGGCACTTTATAATTTAGATATCTCACTTAATGATTTATTTTTGAATTCATTTTGCGACACTATTGCATGTGAGCACATTTGTTGTATTACATATAGTATTGTTTTTGAGCGCTGCACTATTTATAATCATAATCATTATATACACTGTTTGGGTAGCAGGTTAAGTGCTGGCAGCTTTAAGTAGGTGAACTTCCCTTTTATCGCAGGAGGATTTCTTTCTGTATATATATATATATATGGAGCCTTCCAGCAATGTGTCACCTTCCGCTACATTATAGTATCTCCAGGCAAAGACCATCCAACCAGGAAGAACTTTAGAAAAGTTACCCCCTTAGTTGAGTATACAGTTCAGAATATCTAAAGATAAGCCAGGGAGACCACATTTTGCGAAACTGCTCAGAGGACTCCTTAGCGATGGCAATGGTTTCTTCCATGCCAAAAATATTATCTACCAACTGCAACCACTCCACCAATGTGGCGGATCGTGCAGACTTCCAATATCTAGGAATTAAAGACTTAGCAGCATTTAAAAGATGTCTAGTGAGAGATCTTTTGTATCTTTTCAAAGAGCAACCGGCTATAAGGAGAAGACAGCAAGCTGGTGTGAGTACAATGGTTGTTTCTGTGATGTGAACTATTAGCTCGCATCTTTTCTACCAGAATGGCGTTATAAGCGGGCATTCCCACTAAATGAGTAACATAGTTCCTCGAGCCTGGGTACATCTCCAACAGAGTACGGACGACAATGGGTACCATAATTTCAGCTTTACAGGAGCAGCATACCAGTTAGTAAGAACTTTATAGGATGTTTCCTGTAGTCTAGTACAGACTGAGCATTTGTGAGCAAAAAGACAGGCTCACTCTCGGAAAAGTTTAATTGAAGGGCCTTCTCCCATTGTTCCCGATCTCCTCGAGGGACTACTAAATCAGCATTTTGAAGCATGGTATAAATGAGTGATGTAGTTCTGTGCATAGGTTCTTTCCCAAAAATTAGAGATTCAAAGGGAGTGAGTGATTGCAAAAAAATATGTTTTTGCGCAGAAGTATGCACATAATTATGTAATTGGCGACATTGGGATACAAACCTTTTCCAGCCACTCCCCTGTCTCTGTGTTTTTAAAGTGTAATATTTACAAAATAGAGAAGAAAAGACAAGAGACAGGAGTCCCTAGGTTAGGAGAAAGACTTGCTACAATCAGTATCAAAGAGTACTTCCACAAATAGGAAGAAGTGCACCAAAATTGTGTACAAATGTAAGCACTTGTTTAAGAATATCAAAGAGCTCCTACAATACACTGGTGAGGGTCGTGGGAGGGTTGAAACGGGTAGTAATATGATCAGCAAGTAACATATGAAAGAGACATTATATTGCACCCGCAGCTATCAGTCAATAGCATACAAATAGAAGTTACAACATAGAGTTACACAGTTCGTAGCTAGAGGATAAATTGCTATATGGGACATGGGGCTTGAAAAGGTTTGGACCAGTTGCATTGGTAACATAAACAATAGCGAGAGTGAAATGGTGCTAACTCATAGCAACAGGGAATCAGGTGTACCCCTCTCCGAGACTTTGAATTTCTAAAGATTAATGAAACCTCCTGAACTCTAGAGCTAAGGAAGGCTACATACAGTAATGCATATCAAGCTTCCGCATGGAGCCTCAAGATACCAACACAAAAGGGATATCACAAGGGCCCATACCCAGCTATCGTAGGGAGTTCAGATTAGGCCAAAGGGCTACAGGTTTCTGAGCCTCACATACTAATAAACAGACACGCGTTGAGAAATTGTACGTGTTGGATATTCAACATCCCCACACCCTAGCCCATGTGGGGCCTCATTCGACCACCTGAGCTATTATTTCATCTGCAAATATAAAATAGGTGATCAACATGTCCCCAATTAACATATGAGGAAATGTCCATCAACAAGGACCATGTTAAAACCATGGTAGTCATTCAGCAGAACCTTGGGAAGGATTCCAGTTCTATAGCCAAAGGGCAACAATATTGTAAAGCTCAAATAGAAATCCACGCTCTGGAGTGGATATTAGCAGGGTCAAACGTCAGGCAGGTTCACGGGCTCTGGCCATCTTATTATTTAAAGCATGGCGGGTTAGCGCAGAACCATGTTGCTTCTGGTAACTTCCTTTCTTTTGAGGCAGAAGTTTTGTGGGCGATGACAGTGGGGTATGCGTAGGACTATGAGACACTGTGGGAAGACGAACTTTACGATACCAATCAGGTAGATCCATTGGAGGGAGTTGAAGGGTCTCACAGAACAATGGCAAATTATAAGGTGTTTTGAGTTGAAGCTGTTTTCAGTCAAGGGTCACTGAGAGAGCAAAAGGGAATTTCCATTTACAATTGAGGCCCTTTTAAGTGCTCTAATAAAGGCCGAAGAGCTCTACGGTTACATAGAGTGATAGAAGATAAGTCCTGGTACAGGGATATCATGTGTTGATTAAAAGTAATACGTTAATTCTGTCTTGCTTGCTTTAGGATCTCTTCTTTCAGTTTATAATTTGTTAAACAGCAGATTACATCTCTTGGTGGGGCGTCTTCAGTGGATTTTGACCTTAAAGCTCTGTGTGCCCTCTCAAATTCAATTGGTGTATCTGTTGCTCTTTCTAGCAAATTGTTGAATATAGATGACAAGGCTGAATCAATTTGATCTGGGTTTACTGACTCAGGAAGGCCTCTTATCCGAATATTATGTCTCCGACCCCTGTTGTCAAGGTCTTCTAACTGACGATTCACTGTGATAAGTTGTGCAGTTTGTGTATCTGAAGTCTTTTCCAAGTGTGCTATTGCTCTATCCCTCCTATGTCCCACTCTCTCTGTGCCCGCCATGTTCTCGGTAAGGGCCAGCAAGTCCACTTTAAGTTCTGTAATGGCGGAAAAAAGTGTTTTTAATGTCAGCAACAAATGCCAACATGTCTGAGTAAGAGAGAGGGTGATCTGGTGATTCATAGCCTCTTACCATGTCCTCCGATTGTGAGCCAACTCTGTAGTCGTCCATGTGCCCGGCCGCAGGCTCCTCGCAGCCCATTTGTGTCTGTGTTTTAAAGATATCCTGGATGCTACGCTGCATGATCGGCTCCCGGGTTGCTGTTGGGTGGATTTACCCATGTCCGTGCTGTACGAGATCAGTGTTACAGCTTAGAAGCTGGGGGTGTGATGGAGCTCCCTCACCTTGCTGCTATCCACACCCTCCCCGGTTATCCCCTATTCTGGCTTCCTTTAGGCGATCCCTGAAAACTCTTTTCATTTCAGGGAAGCCTATCACACCTCTAACTAAACTTTTATTACTTCCCTCAGCTTATCCCCCACAGTTATAACCTTTTGTACCACTTTCCCCACCCTATTAGATTGTAAGTTCTTATGTGCAGGGCCCTCTTAACCCTCTTGTATTTTATTGTATTGTACCTGTACTGTCTCCCTTTATATTGTAAAGTGCTGAAAAAACTGTTGGTGCTATATAAATTCTGTATAATAATAATATTGGCTAGCTCTGCAAGAAAATGGAGTTATCATACCGTTTAACAAGGAAGTAGCCAAACGTATTATACTTGTATTTCATGCAAAAGTGTTTATTTCATTTTTTTTTAATGCCAAAGTTTTCCTAAGCCAAACATGCATAAATATTAATTTAAACATTCATGTGAGTTGGTGATTTGTCTATTCTCCTCACAAGACAAGAGCCAACCACATTTTTACTATAGCAAACGTCTTCTGTTTGCCATTAAATCACAAATGGCATTACAACAACGTAAAGGAATCTATATCCAGCAGAATATATCCATATGCTCTAAAACATTCAACTTTTGAATTATTCACGGTACAATATGAAATAATATATAACATCTTAGAGATTTTAGAAGTCTCGCAATGACAGAAATTAGTGCCTTTCTATAAAAATGCCATTTTGTGTTCCAGTACATGACAGATTTTCATGTTCTAAGGTTTGTTTTATGCCATAAATGTCTCAGTTCAGCTTGGCTTCCCTCTATTTGTAGAAACATTAATAAATTCTGTTGGACATAAAATGGACATGCTGAGATTTAAGATCAAAAAGACAGTGCATCAGATCCACACATATCAAATAATAATAGATATTGCACAGGGAAGTGGCCAAGAACATTATGTTTGGCTTGTCATATTTTGTAAAAATTTTACTAAACAAATCAGATGTTTGCTTTCTTTTCCTTAGTTATAGGCAGAAGTTGTTAATGGCACTTATTGAGCTTCAGAATCCTTCCTCCTTCAGACTTTGGTCTTTGTTCCTGTGTTTTTTTTTCTAGCAAAGAGTGCTTTGCACTTTATGGACAGAACACCTGCCATGTACCACGTAAACATAAACTGGTGCAACCCTATGGGTAGATATGTCCCGATGTATAAACTTGCATCGATCTCCGTCTCAGCACCGGTGAATATGGAGCATAATAGACTATTTGCAGGTACCACAAGATACCCTAAAAAGTGAGACTAGGTGAGATACCTTTGAACTTGTGTTGGAGTAATTATGCTATATCAAAATCATATTTTTCTTTTTAGTTTTGTTTATTGTTTTTTAGTTTTGGATACAGTGGTGGGGTTACACTTCTATTGCTTACTGTGGCCCTGAAAGGAAGATTCACCTTCTCTATTTGTCCTGGTGAAATGAGGACTGCAAATGCGTAAAAGAGGGCATTTCCCTTACATTGGAGAGGTTTCCTATCTCTTCTTGTTGTGTCTACAGGACATAACGAAAAAGGGAGATCTTCAAAATGTTATACAGATGGCAAAAATAAATAAGAGAGGGGTTTAAATGTTCTGGATTTAGATGCGGCAACTTCTTATGGCAACTTCTAGACTTAGAAACATAGACACTATTTAGGTAAGGGGCATGTTTATAAACCAATTAATGTGACATTCTCCAAACATTTACTATAGGTAACTCTTTACGTTGCCTGTGTTTTACATTACATTTGGATGTCTGGAGAATTTCATTTACTACTTTAAAAACATATAGAAATATATTCATAAAGTTATATTTTGATCACATCTACCAAAAGATTTAGAACCCAAGAACTGCCATTATTTAAGGTTAATATTTAAAAAAAATAAATGCAAACTTTGTATAAAGTGCCTTTATACATTTCATATACTTTCATTTTTGTCTCCAAGACCCAGTGACTGTGCCTCCGTCCCCTCTATCTGCTTTGCCATTCTCAAGATGTGCTCATTGGGGCTAACAGACACATATATAAGATGATTTAATGGCAGTTAGGAAAACAAAAGTTTAAAAGACCAACTCCTGGCATATTGATTTTTTACATTTTTAAACTGGCCAGACCCAATTCAGCTTTTAGGCAACTTCAACCACTTGTGATCTACTAAGGACATACTGTCCAATCGAAAGTGGCTGTCTGAATCCAAGCAATCTACCACCCACAAGTTTGAATTTTTAAATTAAAACCAGAAAAAAATTTAAAAATATGATCAGATTATTCTGCCAGGTTTGATTGAGGCAATATTGATATCATCTTTTTGTATTCATTTAAACCACTAATTTCTGCTTTTGATCACTTGGTATTTTAATTCCAGCTCAATAGAAAGTGACTTAAATTGTTGGAAAGTTGTAATGTATTTGGCCATCCTAAGTCTATACAACATTAAAAACGTTCTGGATGAAGTTGAGGCAAAGCAACATCTATACAACATGCAGTACATGTTATATTGTGTATATTTTAAATCGTGTTTCTTGAATCAAACAAATTTGTAGACCAAGTGTAAATCTTATCAGGCCATTGTAAGTATTATGCATTCATTATAATTGCAATCTAGTCTCACCACTGCTTATGACTTCCACAGGAATGCTTTCATTCATAAAAAATATTCAAATGTTCTATCAGCGTTAATGTGATAAACTTAGGCAATGTTCTCATTCAGGAGGTATTTATTTCAGATATTCCTCCCCTTTTACCTCTCTTCTATGAACCTGTCATTGCATGTATTCAAACAGCAATCAAACACAGAGTGTTTCTGTTGATTAATAAACAGGCTCTCCATGGCCAGTCCTATTTCTTGATTAAAAACGGGTTCTTTATTTTGTTTTAACTCAGGTTTGAGCAGGCAAAATACTGATTGATTTTCTTGCCATGGTCATGATTACCAGATACTGATGCATTATGGAAGAAAGTTGGTCAAAATGATTTAGTATTGTTTAAGCATTTACAACAACCAGAAAGAATCCATCTCGTACAGTTCTATCTGTTAGGAAATATAACAGCAAGCAAGAGAAGCGCCTGTTTGAAAAGCTGAGAGAAATGGGTCACTATTTTATTATTTATTATAATCTAGTGAGCTAGGCATATTACAGTTAGCCAGGGCATTCAATGTTAAATTGCATTTTCAGTATTCTATGACTTATGATGATGATATATATATATATATATATATATATATATATATATATATATATATATATATATATATACAGTTGTGTTCAAAATAATAGCAGTCAGTCATCACTAACCTGATCAATCACTGTTTTTGGTAGAAATTATATTTCTACATGGCAAATAATATACTAGCAGGGGTAGTAGAGTAATAGAAATCCAACAGACCCAACAGTCATGACATGCATGCTGCTGATTCTGTGTAATTGAATCACTAATTCAAAGGGGCATGTTCAAAATAATAGCAGTGTGGAGTTCTATTAGTGAGGTCATTCATTCTTTAAAAAACAGGTGGCAATTATTGCCCTTATTTAAGGACGGAAGGCAGCAAATGTTGTACATGCTGGTTACAATGCATTTCTCTCTGAAATTCTGAGGAAAATGGGTCGTTCCAGACATTGTTCAGAAGAACAGCATACCTTGATTAAAAAGTTGATTGGAGTTGATATAAAGAAGTGCAGAAAATGATAGGCTGCTCAGCTAAAATGATCGGAAATGCTTTAAAATGGCAACCAAAACCTGAAAGATGTGGAAGAAAGCAAAAAACTACCATTCGAATGGATAGAAGAATAGCCAAAATGGCAAGGACTCGGCCAACAATCAGCTCCAGGAAGATCAAAGAAGGTCTAAAGTTACCTGTGAGTACTGTTAAAAATTAGAAGACGCCTACGTGAAGCCAAGCTATCTGCAAGAAGCCCCCCCAAAGTCCCACTGTTGAAAAAAAGATGTGCTGAAGAGGTTACAGTTTGCCAAAGAGCACATTGACTGGCCTAAAGAGAAATGGCGCAACATTTTGTGGACTGATGAAAGTAAGATTGTTCTTTTTGGGTCTAGTGGCCGGAGACAGTTTGTCAGACGACCCCCAAGCACTGAATTCAAGCCACAGTACACTGTGAAGACAGTGAAGCATGGTTCCGCAAGCATCATGATATGGGGATGTTTCTCATACTACGGTGTTGGGCCTATTTATCTCATACCAGGGATCATGGATCAGTTTGAATACATCAGAATACTTGAAGAGGTCATGCTGCCTTATGCTGAAGTGAAAATGACCTTGAAATTGGTGTTCCAACAAGACAACGACCCCAAACACACCAGTAAACATGAAACATCTTGGTTCCAGACCAACAAGATTGACGTTATGGAGTGGCCAGCCCAATCCCCGGATCTTAATCCAATAGAAAACTTGTGGGGTGACATCAAAAATGTAGTTTCTGAGGCAAAACCAAGAAATAGAGAAGAACTGTGGAATGTAGTCCAATTATCCTGGGCTGGAATACCTGTTCACAGGTGCCAGAGGTTGGTAGACTCCATGCAACACAGATGTACAGCAGTTCTCAGAAACAGTGCTTATACAACTAAATATTCATTAAGTGATTCAAAGGAAAGCAAAATCTTCAAACATTTTTCAGTTTATATAGTGAATGTTTGAGTTTGTAAAGAAGAATACAAACACTGCTATTTTTTTGAACAGTCTAATATTCACTTTTCTTCAATTTTTTTAGAGGAACAACACAAATTTGATATATTTTTATTCATGTTTTGATTTGGAATAGAATGTGTAGTGTTCCCAATGCATTTGTGTGTATGGAAATAAAAGCTATTAGAAGGATTTTGAGCTTTATTCACTTTTTTCAACACACTGCTATTATTTTGAACACAACTGTATATATATATATATATATATATATATACACACAGAGGGAAACTTGGTCCTGTAATAAATTTATTACAATGTGATTCAGTATCTTTGCTGTGCTTTTTAGGCTGGGTGTCATGTATGATATGTACTTGCAAGTGTTATACATTATCAAACGATGATTCTGATTAGATATCTTATCGGTATGAAATTTATTCCCATAGACATATTTACAATTTTTTTCTTTATATATCTTTATTACACCACATCCTCCAATTCATGGCTCCCAGCTAGCTATCTTTTAGACCCCAAATTCCTCCTTTTTGCTTAAGGCTGAACTTCAGGCTAACAGCTAAATACATAGATGAAATAAACATAGTGTTTAGGAAGTCATTTACCTGCCAACTTATTTGTATATCCAGTCCTGAGATCTAAACAGAGCTGCACTGTGTGGCAAGCTGTGTAAAAGGGCAGAAGACTGTGACTGAACAGTGAAGGAAAAGCATTAAACCAGGGAGTTCATCTCTGCCTCCCTCTGTACTCGCCTTCTATCATCAAGTTTCCTGTTAACACTAACTCAATTCTTGTACTGCTTCTTCTTCTCAAAGTCTGAGCTCTGCTGTACAATTATTAAAAGAGGCTGATACTAGGTTGCATTAAATACTGAGACTTCTTGCATTTAAAAAAAAATAATTAAGTATTAATGAATTTTGAACTGCATTAATTGTGATTTAATATTTTCCTGTAGAATAGCTTTAAAGCACCACTATCAAGAAAAATGTGTTATTGTGATAACTGTATGTAGTTAGTACATGTAATGGTAGCACTCAGTATATATTTTTTCACATATCTTAATAATATGTATGTCTTCCTTCTCTTGCAGACCTAGGTATCCAAAAAAGTGTCCGTGACATTGGTTGGGACATGCTGAAATGCTGCTAGAGGTGCTTGAGATGTTTCCTTTAAAAATAAATTACATTATAGTCTATCTCAACCTCTTTCACTGTATATTGATCTATAGGTAAGTGCAGAGAAAATATAAACACAGCTCTGTATAAGAAATTACAGTATGTAGCACTACCCATGTAGAGGCTGCTGGATAGAATGGGTTCTCTATTATTTGCCTCAACCCTCTCAAGAACCTCAGCCCCTCTGACACACTAGGTTGTATACAAACATACAATATCACAGGAATTCACTGAAAGTAATACTTAGTACCCAACAGCAGTGCTATATCAAAGAAAACAGACACCAAAACAGGTAGCAAAGGCAAACTTAATATATTGTCATCCAATATGGTTGGTACAAGTCAAACATAAAATTGATTAACTATGGTTATAACATTAAATAGCATACAGAGTGATTAACTGTAGGGACTAGGCATAATATGACTTTGGCGTCCAGATTGACATAGACAGTAGCAACACCACCTCAAGTGTGCAGCAGTGATCAGTAGTAAAGTTTAATCTACTGAGTGCTGGAACTATACTGCCAGAGTGTATTTATAGTGGCAATGCTAGTCCTAGACTGACTGTGTATACACTTGCAGAATAATTATAGGAGGGACAGTCCTTTGAGATGTTCTTCTGTCAGCTATTTTGGAGTCTTTAAGAGCATAGGTTCACTTAATGATAGTCCCATTTACCTGTATGCAGTATAGGTGCAGTATAGTTTTGGCAAAGCTGCAAGGTAGATGTGGTTCAAATGTGGTAAAGGTTAGGTATAATGCGGTATAGGGTTGGTATAGGTGTAGTCTAGTTTTGGATTAAGTGTGGTATAGAGTGCAGAATGAGTACACCTAGTGTCCTGCTCTCAGTGGTTCAGTCACTGCTAGCAGTATCAGCAATGGATAAATAGCCCTTCCACCAGTTCCTGGGATGCTGCAGTGACCTCTCGCTGTTGAAGGGAGGGTCCCCTTGGTCTCTCCCCGAAAGCCTCCGGAGATCAGCGGTGGGAAGCAGAGGGTGAGTGGATGCTCCAGTCTCCTTGTAGTGGTGCTGTGATGTGGGCAGTGCTGCCCAGACCCTGGGTGTCCCCACTACCAGTATCAGGCTCAGATCTCCACTGGTATGGTCTCCCGCAGCTAGACGAATATTCAAAGGTGCTCTCTCTATAACTCCCTCTGTGCCAAGCAGAAGAATTTTCATGGGCAGTTTAATAAAAATCATCCCTCCACTCCTCCTACTGTACAATACCCATTAGGATCTGTATGGTAACTAATCTATTTGTCTGATTATATAACTGCCATCTCAAACTACAACTCCTAGGATTTTCAGCACTCTGAATAGAAGTCTTTGGGTTGCTTGGCTTTTGCTCTCCCTCTGTTGGCCAGAGGAGAATGGTACAGCAAAACATCAGTATCCCAGTAGAGGGAGAGAAGAATAAAAGGCATTGGGGGTGATTTACTAAAACTGGAGAGTGCAAAATCTGGTGCAGCTGTGCATGGTAGCCAATCAGCTTCTAACTTCAGCTTGCTCAATTAAGCTTTTACAATAAATCCTGGAAGCTGATTGGTTTCTATGCAGAGCTGCACCAGATTTTGCACTCTCCAGTTTTAGCAAATCAACTCCAATGTCTCATCTCTATGTTGCTGTAGCCCAGAACCTGACAACCATTATTATTATTATACAGAAAGCTAACATTACCTGAATCAACTATATGCAGTCATAAGGATAGGATATTTTTGAAAATAGTGGTCATTTAATGTGATTATGTTGTTCTAAATTATATAAATATAATATAAATATATCCAAAAATAATACATACACACTCACTACTTAATGGCCCTGTAATCTATTTTTCATGAAACAGTTTCTTAATGTGCTTTTCTGCCCCCTTGTAAGATGTATGTAGATTCACGCCAATCAAAATGACCCATCACCTGACAATGCTGACCTGCTGAACCAACACAACGACCCACTGCTTAATGATTTTCACCGTCTGTTATTTCTATTGCAAATGACTGATCCCCAGCCAGAGATGCTGGGTGATGTAATTGGCCAAATATAATAATGACCTTATTTTGTGAATGATATCACCCAGGATCCCCAGCCTATTTGTTTACAAACAGAAGCCAGTAGGCATTTGTGTGTATATATATGGTGCCCTTTAAGACAACTTAAATGAACCTCTCCCTTTTAAATGGGTTGTTTTTTTTTTGCATTGATACATGATCCCTTATGCAGCGCACAGCTAACTTTTGCCTTTTTTTTTTACCAAAAATTGCTAATTGGCTTTGAAATAGGCCAGAAAAAAATTAACAAGATTCGGGTCCAATAGACTTTCATTAGGTAATTTTTTGCGAACCTTCTGCTGGATTCAAAAAGAGAGCCAGACTTTGCCCTGTTTACTCATCACGATCACAGTCACTCAACAAGACATTTATTGGTGATCTGGGGCCCTGAGTGGGTAGTCCCAGCACACATAGAGGTAGGGGTTGGGTGTGTTGATCTGGTAAGTGGGTGGGGTCTAAACAAGGCCACGCAATCACTGGGCAGGCACCTTGTGTGAAAGGTAACTGTAGCCCAGGAACGGGACTGAAAAGTTGGTAAGTATGCCAGTCATGAGACCAGTGGACTTTTAGTGGCAGGAATGATCATTGTTATGGCAGAGCCACAAATTGTCCCAAATTGCTATGTTATTTTGCCATTAAAATATTATTTATGAATATTTCCTGTTTCAAGTCAGCAGAAAGAGTTCCGAACGCTTTTCACGTTTGCCAAATTAACGCTAAAGTGGAAAAAGACTGAAGATGCAGGAGCAGGGGCGGACTGACAACTCATGGGGCCCCTGGGCAATAGGGGATCATGGGGCCTCTGTGTCCTTGCCCAAACTCAAAAAAGCCTATGAAAAAGGTACCAGGGGCATCTCATGGGGCCCCCTACTGACCCCAGGCCCTCGGGCAGTGCCTGAGTTTCCAAATGGTCAGTCCACCCCTGGACATATTGGAGGCCTGTTTATCACACAATGATGCTGGGTTCTGTGGAGCTCATTGTTCAAGGCGTCCGGTTCATATTTCTCTCGGGCAGTGCCTGAGTTTCCAAATGGTCAGTCCACCCCTGTGCAGGAGCACAACTGAAAGTGGCTAAAAAATCTTAATTAAGTTGCATGTTTAAAAATAATAAAAATATTTTTTTAAATTACATTCACACATTAAATCTTTTATGTCGCTTTAGTGATAAAGTTTAAATGTATTTTTTTTAGATCATATTGGGGCCCCCTAGCTCTCTAACTCTCATCCAAAAGGCAATCCCTCTAATTTAATCTGTGCCATACTAAAACAAAAATGTGTACAACAGAATCTGATTCAAGTGCTTGAATTGTACACAGGCTACTTTTTCAGAAACAATTTGCTAAATGTTATTACTGGTTGACTATGAGAGGGTACTAAGACCTTATGATTCTGAGTCTCATGCCAGTTGCATGGTAATACATCTACTCTTATGCACTCTAGATTTGGTAGTTGCTGATGGAGATAGCAATCCACAATACAAGTTGAAAAATCTGTTCAGATGCTTTTGCAGTATTGCATTATCAATGTATGTTTTTTCTTTTTCTACTTTAAGGCACCGTTCTATATTACTCTATGAAGACCTAAGAGCTCACAATACAGTCGGCAGTGCTCACAGCTGTGGTATTTGGTAACATTTTGTGGAGAGAAGCCCAACCTAACTTATGTAAATGTTGAGATGCATACCCAGAGGTGGAGTTTTACTTTTGTCATGTATCAGAAGCTATTATTTTTAAACAAGGTCTGCTACAAGTTTTTTGTCAGTATCAGTTGACTTTGAAATGGACCTGAACTGAAAAAGTGAAGATTTGCAATCTTATAAGATCCATCAAGAATTATTATTTGTGGGTACACATTACCCTGAAAATGTATGGAATTTCTTGAAAAATAAGAGAGATCTTTGGAACTATCTGCCATAGGAGAAGCACTGCTAACTTTGGACTATATTCCATGGAAGAAGCCCTGACATGTATAACTGAAATTGACAGTCAAATATTTGGAGTGAAATTTGGTGATGTCACTATTGTGATGCTTGCTGGGGAGGAAACTATACCTGAGGACCTGCATTTCTTTGCTTCTTTGTCACACTTTCTGTGGATCAGTACTTCCTACACCTCTCCTAAAGCTTTTAAAAAAAACACTCTAGTGATTATATCATCAGTTATCGGAGGGCAGCTCTGACATTAGGAAGCAAAGTCCTGACTTCATTTAAATGGCATCCACCCCTTAACACAGAGTCACAGTGCAGAACAAAGTATGTTAAAGTAAAGCTCCAGGAATTGCAGCACTTTTAAACATTTGCTGGTTTAAAGGGGTTAACTCCAACATGGTGTATGACATCTTGTGGAATCATTTCTTTTATTTAATTTTAACATGTTTACTATGCACCAGTCCATTCACAGAATTCATTGTTAGTCAAAGAGCTGGAAGTATACTGATACTCCTGGCACTCAAAAATTTTTTTAATAGTATATAAAAAAGATAAGTTCACAAGCTGGCATACACCTCATTGGACTTACCCTTTATGAGCCAGCAGATTTTTTCTGGAGTTCCAAATTAAGTCACTAATGGGGAAAAGATCAGCTGAAGGGAGCTTACAGGCAAAATTGGCAACTAGTATTTTGCCCTCAATTTGCCTTCACAGCCTCTACCATTCAGGTCCTCTCTAACATTTGCTGTTGTCACAACCAGTATACAGTCATGTTTAGGCCCTATGATTTCTATTTGCTTTAGGTTTCCCAATTTACAGAGATAGCTTGGCATCAAAAACGTAGGGTTTTTTTTATACTTATGCAAAAAATATACAAATAAATAACAATCTTAATTGCTGAAAGCAAAAAGTCCATGTTCAAAAAATCAAAGAAAATGTACATATTCATGGTCAAAGCAGGCATTGTTTCAGATTTATTAACTAAAAAATCAGGTTTTTCTAATTCTCTCTTAATATAAAAACAGGTTGTGGCTTTTCAACAAGAATTATGTGACAGTCCCAGTTTAGAAAAATAAAAAGTCTAGAATTATAGCTTGGTAAGTGTTGACTGTGCAACAATGAGATTGTCTAGCGGCTAGCCAGGGTGATACAATGACGGACTCTATCAAGCGAGAGAGTGAGAAGCATTGAAGTGTGTTTGTAATATGAATTTCTGTGCGGAATGACAATGAGTAAAGCGGGTGAAGTGGCTGCTCTATCACACTGCTCTAAGCCATTATTTCGAGCTTAAAGATATTTTACTGGATCTAATTCTTTGTTTCTTTTCATTCTTTCATTTATTTTCCCAATAAAATAAAGAAAAGCTACAATATACACTGTCAATTTTTTATACACCTAAGAGTGATCATAAATTTCTAGATTTCATGCAGTCTTCTTATATGAAATAACACAAAACCATTTCTTGAAAATAAGAAATGTGTGCAATTAATTGGAGGCGTAGGGATTACATGAACAGAATACCATGACATAAAATTATCTCTTGGCTAAGCATGTCCTGTAGGTTCAAACAGACAGTTTAATTTATAGAGTCCACAGAGGCAAGGTATTGAAGTTTTCCCATTGCTAGTAGTATAGCTGCATTTTAATGTGTAACGCTGTGCCCCCCACAGCAGTTCAGCATGTGTGGTCACAAGTACATTACCATGTGCTTATTAGCTCAGGGGAAAGATGGCTTAGATGTTTGCAGGACTTCATATGGCTGAAAACACACGCCAGTTCAGACATTATGTGCTACCTTACGAAATACAGGGTTGTGCTTTATCAAATGCAAGAGTATGTCCATAAAATGGTTACTAAACTAGCCTGTACTATCAATAGCCATCATTAATTGCCAGTTCACATATGAAATAACATTGCTTCCTATGGTGCCTAAGAAAGAAGGTTCTTCACATTGCACAATTAGTATTATTGCGAGAAAACTAGAAACAAGTCTAAAAAAACACAATCAATATGCCTGACGCTAACTCACACACAGACTGTTTTCACTCTAGTGATCCTGTTGCTGGTGATAAATCACTACCGATAGAATCTCTATGCATAACTGAGTAAATACTTACCCGGCTCAATGTACCATTACCTCACAGGCCAGATTAGCCATAAGTGGCATTCTATATATTTTACGTTATTGACGCATTGAGGAGTGATGCATGAAGACAGGTGAGTATTGCCTCTGATCTACATAAGGATCATAGTGTGTGACATGATCCTAATACACCGACAATACACAAACAAACTAATACACATGAAATAAACATTAACGCACACACTCTAACACAGCACCCTCACTCTCGTATACTCACCTACCTAAACTCTCACATGTGTTCTGCTATCCTTCATCTAGCAGTCTTGAGCTCACAGAGGTTTCTTTACAGTGGCATCTCCCTACAGCAGATGCCCTAAGTGTCTGTGAGGAAGATGAGCTTGGCCCCTTCTCAGCTTGAGAATTGTGTCCTGTATTGTACACTGTGTAGGATCCATGGCAGCCTGAAGGGCAGTGGCAGTAGATCTCTGTTTATAGAAAAGTGAATGTCAGGTGGCTGTACAAGCCCTGGCAGCTGCAGTACTATTGCATATTGTCACCCAGTTATGCTACAAAACAAACAGCCCTCCTGCTCTCAACGACTGCTATACTGGTAGTTTTGCCAGTATGGGGTGTCTCAGTCCAAAAAAAAAAAAAAAGCTCAGAGCTTTGATAAAGTATTTGCATGAAAAAGAATCAGAGCTAGAGAATGTATGGTGACAACAATATGGGAAGATGCTCTGTCATATACTAGTGTATAGAAGTGGGCAGTGGAATTCAAGCATTAGAGAAAAACTGATAAGGATGGTCTTAGCCAAGGAGGATAATCTAATGCCATTGCTCCACAAAATTTTGACAAGGTACTCAATTGATACTGAAGGATGAACATTTAATAGACAGGTTGGTGAGACAATCGCTACATCAAAAACAAAAGCTGTGGACAATGAGTAGTGACAAAGGCTGTTGCATGTGGGGTCCCAAAATGCCTGACACTTAATCAAAATCTGACCAAAGGGAACATGTCAATCTCTGATCTGTGTGCTCACTTTCCAGTCTTCTGCTATTACATCTGCTGGCTCTGACTAATCATGTGACATTGATCTCACACACAAGGGAGAACAGTGGCATCTGACTTACAGGGGAGAACCTGCAGAAGTAAAGACAGGAGAGTCAGCATATAAACAAGGCAAGGCAAATGAAAAAGAGTGGACCCAGACAGACAGCTAACCCCTCCTGGTACTGCCTGAGCTCACATCCTCCCTGGGTCCCATAGTAGCTGTGTGGGCTGCAGTGATGGTAGTTCCACCATATATTTAATAGGAAATACACCTGTAGAGCTACCTCTGCAGGAGCCACCGTTTTCCCCTTACTTCACCCCACAGCCAGGCTCAGTGTATTTCTTCAGTCAAATACATATACACACTTCCACTCATTATCTTCAATGACCAGTCTAGGGGATGTTTGTTTTTGGAGTTTATTGTAGAACTGGGGATAGGGATGGGGAATTGTAGTAGGATACACCAAAATTGAAACTATTCACACCGAGGACATCTATCTGATCTCTTCATTGAACACTTAATGAAGTCCTGCTTGTCAGTAGATAGCAGAGTTTCCTTTATCACATATGGCAACAAGTAGTTTAGGAGTGAGCAAAGTCCCTTTAGCAATGGTAGTAGATACAGGGCTGAGCTCCTCAAGTATGTCAGTTACGACAGACTGCTACAGCTCAAAGGTAACGTAGCTAAGCAAAGTCCTTTGCAGTAGCAACACTTGGACATTTGGACAATCTCTTCAGAACACTAGCCAGTGTTCCTTTTTTTCCAGACCCATGCTGACTATCAAACCCCATAGTAGGTAGCAAGCACACAGCATCCCCATGTTCCTCAATGTCAATACTCACAAGGCCCAAGGATAGAATGGTTACCTCCTTCCAATCTTCCAAGCAAAACCCTCCAGTGATACCAGACAGAGCCTTGGCTGACAACTCCCCTCAGTCAGCTTCCTGCAAAACCAGGGTCACTCTAACTTCAGGCCCTTTGGGTCGACCCACCTGAGGACACATGGCAACAAATGCCAGGTGAGGCAGCCTGCCCCCAGCCTGGCTGGTGCAACCCACTCCTTGGAAAAGACACTGAACTCATGTGCTCTCAGAATATAAATACCACTCCCAGCATGCAATGGGACTGCCTTCCCCTACAATTGGCCAGGGCTGTATCCATATTCATGCTGTTTCTTTGCCTAGCCCCTACCCATGTTCTGGAAGGCTCTCATGGCTTCTTGAAGGTGAGCAGAACTCAGACAAACACCACAGCAGTATAAGCAGACCTTACTAATCGATCAAAGCACTCTGTTAAGCAGAATACCACATTGAATTTACCTGACAGCCTCTCTGGTAAGTGGAGAAACACAGCTATACTCAACCTAACTATAGACAGCCTAACACCTAATTAGGAGGGCACTACAGACCTTTTTAATTACCCTAAATATTTATAGAGCTGCTGTCAAAATGTTATATAATCATATTTTTTGATAAATATGTTGTGTGCTTTCAATCAGAATGTGCACACAAAAAACAAGTGTAAAAAAGTTTCCAATTTTAGAGACATCTCTTAGTGAACGCATTTAAATAAGGATCCCATCATTCCAGGCCCATAGTGGGTTAGGCAAAACAAGTCTGTTTTGGTGAGGGGACATGCAAGTATATGCAGGCCTGCAAACTGTAGAGTAGCCACACATAAACCATTCTGTGCATGACTTGGCAATGCTCTCTTAGCAGCAAAGTATAAACGGCAGGTATTTTCCTGTGTCTGAGCTCAGCCTCTTTGCTATGCTGGCAGTTCATTAATTCTTCTGACAGACTCATTACTTTATAAGTTATTAGTTTAAAGTGGGATTTGGTGACATAATTGGATTTTTATCATGATTTATTGTTAGATTTTTTTCATAGCTCTCCAATGAATATGCAGACTAGCATTTTTACCTCAGATATTTAACAGGTACTGTATATGACTGATAAAAAGCTGCTTGAGACTAGAAAAGACCATTGTTTTTTAACATATGGCACTATAGTATGAATAACACATCACCAGTGAGAGCTTAGCTTCTTCCTATTCAGTATAGTCAGAATTCCCTTGTTCTGAATGTAATAGCATAGAACTAAACACTACTGCTTGGTAGACTTTGAGCTTTGTGGCAAGGCTTATTCCATGGCGGTCCTACACAATGGTGAGTAGTCTGCCAAATGCAGAGCTTGCCTTGGCTATTCTGCAGGTGACCTCGATGTCAATTGTCACTGTGCAGCATAGGGTGCTGCCAAGGCATGTAACTTGGTCCACTGCTTGCAGCTTTTGTTCCTTCACTGTGATGGTAGGCTCTTGGTGTTGGGCTTTCGGAGATGGCTGATGCATCACTTTGGTTTTCTTTGTGTTGATGAGGAGGCCAAAGTTGTCGCATGCTGCTGCAAATTTGTCTAAACTGGCTTGCATTTCCTGCTCTGATCCAGCATTCAGGGCACAGTCATCCATAAAAAGGAGGTCTTGTGGCACAGTTTCCTTTACCTTGGTGACAGCCTGGGGTTTTCTCAAGTTGAACAGTTTCCCATTGGTCCTGTATCTCAGGCTAACTCCCAAAGAATTGCTTTGGAAGGCGTCTGACAGCATGGCTGAAAACATTATGCTTAACAGAGTCGGTGCCAGCATGCAACCTTGCTTGATGCCGTTTGTAATGGGAAAGGTCTGTGAAACTTCATCCAAAACACGAGCCATCATGACGTCATGGAACTGATGTACCATTAGGATATATCTGTCCAAACTTCAACATGATGCACCACAGACCTTCGCGACTGACAGTGTCAGAAGCCTTGGTAAGATCCACAAAGGTGGTGTACAATTCACAGTTCTGCTCTTGACATGTCCACAGTGCCACGCTCTTTGAGGAAACCGCACTGTGTCTCGGGTAGTAAACCCTGTTCCAGGTGGCCAATCAAGAGGTTCAGCAACACTCGTGCAAGGATCTTGCCTGAGATGGAAAGCAGTGATATTCCTCTATGATTATCACAGACTTGTTGATTCCCTTTCCTCTTGTAGAGATGTATGATGGGCGCATCTTTCAGTTCCTGAGGAATGGATCCTTGATTCCGGAAGGGCTAGAACAGCAGAGTGAAATTGTCGACAAGCACTGTACCGCCATCCTTGTAAACTTCTACTGGGATCGCATCAGATCCTTGGGCCTTGCCACAGCTGGCTGATAGCCTGTAGGGTTTCACTCCTTGTTGGTGGGGCGTCCAGGCTGTAGGTGATATCCGCCTTGGGCATTCAGTCGATCGCCTCGTTGTTAATGGAAGATGAGCAGTTCAGTACAGATTGGAAGTGCTCAGCCCAATGCTGTAGTATCAGAGTCTTCTCAGTAATGAGAATTTCACCATCTGAGTCTAGTAGAGGGGAGCTCCCTGAGGGCTGAGATCCCTACAAGGATCTGAGGGCTTCATAGAACTGTTTGGCATTGTTTCTATCAGCAAACTTCTGAATTTCATCTGCTTTGGCACTCAACCAGAAGTCCTGCATCTTGCGAAGCTTGCTCTGTGAGTGTTGTTGAAGGCATTTTTCTTAGCTGTTGACGACGGGTTGTTCTGATAAGCACAGTGAAGGCAGTGCTTTTCAGCAAGTAGGGTCTTGAACTCATCAGCATTTTCATCAAACCAGTCCTGGGGTTTTCTGTGTGAGGGTCCAAGAACCTTTAGTGCAGAAGAGTGCACAATATCCCAGAATCATTCCCAGTCCTTCTCAGGATTTCCCTCTAATTACAGCTCTGAGAGTTGGTTGTCAAGATCTTCTGCTAGTGAAGCTGCTGTGTTGGGGTTGCTCCATATACTGACGTTAATTTGTTTCATCACAGCTTTGTTTCCCTGCAGATGTTTCTTTGTTGGACTGACCATAGACTCATCATCTCCAAATTAAGCCAGTCAGCACTCGGCATGGCCTTGGTCACCCTTACATCCTGTCTGTCTTTCCTTCGCACGATGACATAATAAATAAGATGCCAGTGCTTGGAGCATGGATGCATCGAGGACATCTTTTTGCGAGTGGACAAGCGAAAGATGGTATTGGTGATGATCAGATCGTGAGCTGCACATGTCGTTAGTAGTAATATGCCATTGCTGTTACATTTGCTGATTCCATTTTTTACAATGATGCCATCCCAGGCAGAATGATCAGTTTCTACTCTTGCGTTGAATTTGCCAAGTAGAATCAGCCTGTCAGTTCGCTTCACAGATGAGAGTAGGGCATCAAGATCTTCATAAAACTTGTCTTTTACTTCATCCTGATTCGGCATTGTGAATGTGTAGGCGCTGATCAGTGTTGCTTGTTTTCCTCTCAGTAGTGGGAAATGCAGTGTCATGAGTCTTAACCGCAAAGCCAACTCCAGATGCATGGCATTCATTGCTGCTGTGTCCACACCAGAAGAATGTATAACCACCTCCTGTTTATGTAAGCTGACCTTCGTTGGCAGTGCTCTTAGCGTACCACATTACTTGCAGAGACCACCTTCATGAACGTTGTCTTATTCTAGTAGGTTTCATCCACTCAATCCACCAGAATTTGTCTTCACATGCTTGGGATAGACAAATCCCTATCTCACCGAAGGTCAATGACCCAATGGCTGCTCTCAACCTGGTTTGGCCAGCCTGTCGAAGCTGTTGCCCAGGGTGTGGCCAATGCGCATGCCACAGCTACTAGGAGCCACAGGTGAGAGCTGAGTGACAGGTGGGGACCAAAGGTGGATGAACTGCCCTGAAAGGACACGACCTGCCGTTACACCAGAGGTGCTACCCCTCCCTGAACACCCCATACACCCCTGTGAATGAGTAACTGTAAAAGAGAGGGTAAATGACAGGATCCCTTCACTATAGGAGAGACACAACTCTTAGCTCTCATACCCACTGCCCCGGACCTACAGCACTGGTTTCAAATTCGGGTATGAATAAAAACTAGGATTTTTCTTAAACACAGCAGCAATCTGGACCTAGGATAATTATTATTATAAGTAACTTCTTTCTACACAGCACAAGTCACCAATGGTTCTGGGAGAACCATTTTAAAGTAAGTCTCATCTCAGTAGCTGTAAACCAACTACAACAGCAGGAGTACAAGCAGTAATAAAGATGCATGGTGGATGTAACCTTTCTCTTTTCTATTAAACATAAGCAATAAGAGATGTTAATGTTTTATTGGGTTCTTGTTTGAGAGATCCACTTTTTGAATGACCATCGCTACTGACTGGGAGAGAAAAGAACAGCCCTTCATATGCTGACTATATATACATACATATACTGTATGTATATGCCTTTACATGCACATGAACTTTTATAGCAGCCCAATCTTAGTGCCATGAAGCTCTCTATGCACTGTTATTGTGCTAATCTAAAGGCCACATGAAGTTTGGAGGTCTTTAGCTATTGACTCCTCAGACAATTGGTGCCTTCTGCACACTGTGTGCTTCAGCATGCGCTGACCCCGCTCTGTCATTTTATGTAGCCTTCTACTTCATGGCTGAGTTTCTGTTGTTTCCAGTTGCTTCCTCTTTGTTATAATACCACTAACAGTTGATCATGGAATATTTAGTAGCAAGGAAATTTCATGGATGGACTTATTGTATAGGTGGCAACCTATCACGGTACCATGCTTGAATTCACTGAGCTCCTGAGAGCAACCCATTTTCTCACAAATGTTTCTAGAAGTACTCTGCATGCCTAGGTGCTTGATTTTGTGCACATGTGGCCATGGAGGTGATTGGAACATCTTAATCCAATGATTTGGAGGGGTGTCCCAATACTTTCGGCAATATAGTGTATATATATATGTATGTATGGGTGTGTGTATATAATTTTATATATATATATATATATATATATATATATATATATTTATGTATGTATGAGGCTTGACTATTTCATTCTCAGAATGCCCAAGGCTTAGCACTAAGGTGGCAAGTCATACAGCCATTCGCACTCAAGCGCGTTCTGACATGTTCTAACTTGCGTTCGCCTGGGTTGTAGACCGGTTAACTTTCCGGAGTAGTAGAAGAAATAACATGTATGCATTTCACTGTTGGTGGAAAATGAGTGACAGGAATCTGGAGCAGCAGATAAACATCAAATTTTTCATGAAAATTGGCAAAAGTGCAAGTACAACTTTAGCTCTGTTACAACAGGCTTTTGGTTAAATTCATGAAAAAAATCATGACTTGAACATGAACAGGGAAACAGTGCTGCAGATTCTAATGGAGGATTTGGGAATGAGAAAGATTTCCGCAAAGATGGTGCCTCGAATCTTGACAGAAGATCAGGAAGAGCATCATCTTCAAATTTCATCCAATCTTTTGAAGAATGTAGAGGTGTTTAATTATTTTTTTACAGGCCACAGGAATGAAATTGTCACACCTTATATATACAGTATATATATATATATATATATATATATATTCGGTAACAAAGTTCTAGGTATTTTGGTTTGACTCTTGTATGCTACAAAACGCACTCAGAATCACTTGCAGAGAAGTAGCAAGCAGCTGTAGTGACATTGTGAAACAAAGTGAAAATATCATCATGCAGAAAATCATAATGTTTCAATCACATGTGTTCATTGTTTTAACCTATTTAATTTTAGTCCTTTTGCTGAAAGTTCTAAACTTTTCTACCCATGTATCCTGTAAATGTATTATAGAATTTTCTCTCCTTCTTGTACCAGGCATTTATTAATAAATAATCAGGCAGTGCCTGGAAGGAGAAATGCAGACTATTTATGAGTTACATCCCTACTAATTTAAGATGTCTTGACACTGCTGGGTACTAAAATGCTCAGCCACCAATGTTAAATTACCTTTGAGCCCACAAAGTTCTATAAAACAAATTCAACAAAATCCTTTATGTTGCCAACTATTCTCTTGTATGACAGGGAACTAAAAAAATAAACCTCCCAGCAGGGCATACACTCTTCTCTTGAACATAATACAGTATGTAAGTGTATGTGTAGCCAGTTTGTCAGAGAACTATTACCATAGGGGATACTCCTATAGTAGATAACTCTGGAAGACCCAGAGTATTCCCACTGGTTTAACACAGAGCTCTGTTGTAGAGACTCCCCTGTTCATTCCAATGTGTAGCACAAATCCCCAGGAAACCAGACTTCATTAATTCCACACGCAACTACTTATTATATTTATTCAGCTGCGAATGGTTGGTCTGTTATATAAAGCTGTACATTGATCACTCCCAATATGCAATTTCCTGCAAACAAGACAGATAAAGTTGTGAATCTATAATATTTCTGGACAACTGCCAGTCTTATAGAGGAATGAAAAAGTAACTGATTCCTACTAGTTATTTCGGCGCTATGTGATACCCTCTCATTAAATGTAATTACTGAATATTTAGGTATTAGCATTAGCCTGGGTTTGGTCTTCGAACTTGAGCGCAGATTCACTGAAAGCTGAGAGACACATCATCCATGTACTATGATTGGCAAGAGCTTATCCAAATATTTTTGTAGAAAAATAGCTGTTGGAACTATGGATAAGTAATTAAAGGATAACTATATTCTGGACAAAGTTCCCATAAATTTACATAATATAAGGCTGTACACAGTTTGGATTATTTAAGCACACACGAGAAGTGCCTAAACTGAAACTTAAAATCAATTCCTGTCACACATGTTGATTTTCAGCTGTAAACTGTATAAGCACGGATGGGTTAAATTCCACAATGAGGTTCATTGTGGCCAAATAAAGCTTTATGCCACATAAAGCCTTTCAGAGTTATTGTGGGCTGAGATCTGAATCTTATCTTAAGAAGACTTAACCTTGCCATAGATGGTTTGAATCTAAGCTGGTTCATCAGGGACCATGTATGGGCAGGCTGAATGTACCCAAGTTGATTGAATAATCAACTTGGGTACAACCAGCCTTTTGGGTTTTGTATGCATATATTGCTAGCAGCTGTTATAGTAATCGCTGTGTTCTCCTGACTCCGTGGGATCACACTGTCTATAGTTGGCTTTAAAGCCAATTTCTAGGCTGTGCCCCTCTCCTTAGAGCATTTCTATAGCAGTTTGTGACTCAGAGGTGACCCACTGCCAACTGGCCCCCTTGTTATGATGTCATCACACTTCTGGTGGGGTATATATTGCTGAAGGGACAACGGAAAGTGTCCACATCCCCCCAGCAATGACCTTGAAGAACCCTTCCACTCTACATTTTAGAAGATAGAAAACTCGAGACCCAGTATATCTTGTGAACACATATATAAGTAGGTAAAAGAGAGATTAGTTTTTGTTTTTATTGCTGCAGTGATCAGTTATGGTGAGGGCAGTATTGTTTGTATGGGTATCATTGGGGGGTTCCAGGTGGAGCACTAAAACTTTATTGCTTGCATACTCTCTTCTGCATTAGAAACCCTGCTAAACTTCCTCTGCCAAAACCTACTGCTCCCAACAGGGGAGGGCCTGAGGGCAGGGGTGTATTTGCCACAAGGCAACCTAGGCATTTGCCTAGGGCGGCACTTTTCAGGGGGGTGGCACGGCAGCAGTGCCGCTCCCCCTTTTCCCACGGAAGGGACACTTCTGTGGGAAAGATACAGGGGCAGGGCCGCCATGGCTGAGGGACCAGCTGCAGAGGAGAGTGGAGTGGTGGGCGGATCCCCGGAGTGCGCTCGGAGCGCATGAGGGGCGGGGCCCACTGTCAGTGTGCCGGTATCCAGGTGAAGGCCAGAAGGAGGAAGCAGAAGAGGACGAGGTCAGGGGGGCAGAGCCAGCCCGCTCCTTTGCAGCAGCCACCGGAGATCGAGGTGGAGAAGGGACACAGGCACCCGTCCTGGGATGATCCTGACATCACCTGGAGGAGCCACTGCTGGACAGGTAAGTGCTTGGAGGACTGGTGCTCCCTTGGTCCTGTCTCCCTGTCCCCTCGATACACTGCCCCCCTCCTGTTCTACTTCCCTCCCCCGTCCCATTGCCCCCATCCATCACACTGCTCCGTGTCCCCACATGTCACCCGGCCCCACACCTGTTCCCCTGTTCCACTTCCCCCTCCTGTCCCCCACATTGTCCCACTACCACCCATCTGTCCCCACTGCCCCTCACCTGTCCCTCTGTGCTCCTCCTGTCCATCTGCCCCTCACCTGTCCCACTGCTCTCCTCCTGTCCATCTGCCCCTCACCTGTCCCTCTGTGATCCTCCTGTCCAGCTGCCCCGATCCTGTTCCATGTCCCCTCTCATGCTGCCCTCCACCTATCCCTCTGTGCTCCTCCTGTCCCACTGCCCCTCACCTATCCTTCTGCGCTCCTCCTGTCCCTCTGTGCTCCTTCTCCTGTCCCACTGCCCCTCACCTGTCCCACTGCGCTCCTCCTGTCCCACTGTCCCTCACCTGTCCCACTGCCCTACCTATACGTCTGCGCTCCTCCTGTCCCGCTGCCCTGATCCTGTCCCATGCCCGCTGTCACGCTGCCCCCCACCTGTTCCTCTGCCCTCCTCCTGTCCCACTGCCCCCCACCTGTCCCTCTGTGCTTCTCCTGTCCCACTGCGCTTCTCCTGTCCCACGCCCCCTGTCACGCTGCCCCCTACCTGTCCCTCTGCGCTCCTCCTGTCCAGCTGCCCCAATACTGTCCCATGCCCCCTGTCCCACTGCCCCTCACTTGTCCCACTGCGCTCTTCCTGTCCCACTGCCCCTCACTTGTCCCAGGGGCGTATTTGCCACGAGGCAAACAAGGCATTTGCCTAGGGCGGCACTTTTCAGGGGGGTGGCAGGGCGATGTAAGTATAATTGGTGTCAGTGGGAGTAATTGTGCCCCATCATTAGTGTCAGTGTGGGAGGAATAGTGCCCCCTCATTGGTGTCACTGACACCAATGAGGGGGCACTTTTCCTCCCACTGACACCAATGATGAGGCACTATTCCACTGACACCAATGATGGGGCACTATGCCTCCGGGCCTCCCACTGACACCAATGATGGGGCACTATTCCTCCCACTGACAATAATGATGGGGCACTTTTCCTCGCACTGACACCAATGATGGGGCACTATTCCTCCCACTGTGACCAATGATGGGGCACTATTCCTCCCACTGACACCAATGATGGGGCACTATTCCTCCTACTGACACTAATGATGGGGCACTATTCCTCCCACTGATACCAATGATGGGGCACTATTCCTCCCCCTGACACCAATGATGGGGCACTATTCCTCCCCCTGACACCAATGATGGGGCACTATTCCTCCCCCTGACACCAATGATGGGGCACTATTCCTCCCACTGACACTAATGATGGGGCACTATTCCTCCCACTGACACCAATGATGGGGCACTATTCCTCCCACTGACACCAATGATGGGGCACGATTCCTCCCACTGACACCAATGATGGGGCACGATTCCTCCCCCTGACACCAATGATGGGGCATGATTCCTCCCCCTGACACCAATGATGGGGCACGATTCCTCCCCCTGACACCAATGATGGGGCACGATTCCTCCCACTGACACCAATGATGGGGCACGATTCCTCCCACTGACACCAATGATGGGGCACGATTCCTCCCACTGACACCAATGATGGGGCACGATTCCTCCCACTGACACCAATGATGGGGCACGATTCTTCCCACTGACACCAATGATGGGGCACTATTCCTCTCCCTGACACCAATGATGGGGCACGATTCCTCCCCCTGACACCAATGATGGGGCATGATTCCTCCCACTGACACCAATGATGGGGCACTATTTCTCTCACTGACACCAATGATGGGGCACGATTCCTCCCACTGATACCAATGATGGGGCACTATTCCTCCCACTGATACCAATGATGGGGCACTATTCCTCCCACTGACACCAATGATGGGGCACTATTCCTCACACACTGACACTAATGATGGGGCACTATTCCTCTCACTGACACTAATGATGGGGCACCATCAAAAACAGTGATTATTCAGGTCAGTGATGTCTGACTGCTATTATTTTGAACACAACTGTACCACTCAATGTGTGCCATAATTTCATTGGTGGGCATGGTGAAAAGTATGTGTTCCTAAAGGACATTGATTATTGTGACACACCTTCACCTTCATCTTCTAGGATTAGCTTACTTTGCAGCTCTCAGCATTCAGTCACATGACATTTGAGAGCATCATCTGCCAGATGCTGTGACTGCAGTAGCAAGCAGATAGCTAAATGCCCAGCATGTGTCACTAATTGCTGGTCCCATTCAGATCAGTATCTGAATGGTGAAGTATCTCCTCCACTCCCCAACATACCTTTTTGGTACTGGCCCATGGAGTAAATGCCTCATGCCCTTTAGCCCAGTTCTCATCTGTCTCAGAAGTCCTGGTGCTCTAACATCCAGCTATGCACTATTTCTATTTGTTACTGAGCAGTATAGAGGAAGGGGACAGGTATATGGACATACAGATATAGAATTACAGCTTGCTGTGTAAACTTTACAGGTCATATTTAAACTTCCTAATATAATAACATAATTGATATTTACAAAGCCAGAAAAACAAACATGAATGTGTTTGGAACAGGTCATGCACTTGATAGAGTCTCCAGAATCAGATTTGTGTTTTTCTACACATAGAAAAATAAAGCCAGTGAAGGAAACAATAAAATGCAAGTGTTTAGAGATTCTCTTGTATCAGTCGTAAGCAGTTATGCTAGTTTGTTTTTGCTGGGTCCTCGCTGGTACTCTAGGTTTATGCATACCTGTCAATGTATATTACCAATGCATCACTCACAAGAGCCAGTGATCAAAGATCTATTAACTTCCTACTTGCATTTAGAGGGGGAAAGATGACACAGTGAATGCTCAAAAGATACCCTCTGTATATGGAACTTGGGACATTTGTACACCTATGTTTGGTGATATAAATCTGTCTCATTACTGTGTGAAAAAGACAAATAATATGTTTGCTTACTCTTTTAAACTAACACAATCTAATACTCTGAACTGGAAGACTAGTTTCTATTTTTGGTGGCTTGATTGTGGAGTTATTTAAAAACAGGGAGAAAAAATGCTTCGGTAACACAGGCAGCATGCAATGCCAAAGGTCAGTTCTAAGCTAGAGAATTTTTTATACAGAAGGGACTGGGAAAAAGTCCAACACAAATTGTCAGAAAGGAGTTGTAAAAGTTATGAAAAAAGTCACTCCACTTAGAATAGTTGATGTAGGCAAGAAATGAGATACTTAATGCTTCTAGTCACCAAGGCAAACAAATTCACTGGAAACCCTGGGTCCAATAAACATCCCAATAAAAAATAGCCTGACTATGCTGCAGTTTTTTTAGGGCCTAAAAGGCTACTGAAATACAAAACGGAAATCCAGAGGGAAGTGTCTTGATTCTCAGTGGTACTGGTGTTTACAAAAGGCAGCAGAATGGGAAGGAGCAATGATGGCATAATGGCAAGCATTCATGTGTTCTGTCCCATGATCACTACTCTAAACTTTCTTTGCCATTTCAAAGGAATTAAACACAAGCCACTTGGAGGTCAATGCACATGGCTTTCACACACCTTGTTTTGATGTTTAACCCTAAAAGGACATGTTTTGAAAGACACTTAGGGCAATGTCAAATAATGTCAGAGTGCATTAGTGTTGCATTTCAGCCCAAATCTCTTAGTGTCACTCAAAGTATATTTTACTGATTTATTACTTGTAATTTGTCATTTAGACTTAACAACTTATCGCCATTACCTGTATGTACTATAATTGGGTCAGTATGACTAAAGAACTATTCAGCGCCACAGGTAAAACAATTTAGTGAACACAGTTTACTTTTATTCAACTTAAATATAATTTTAGTAATGCTAGATTTAGAGGGGACCTTTTGGCAGGACTCTAGTCTCTTGCCAATTGTTCTTTGCCAAGTTGCCTGGAATATTTTCTGCACATTTAATAGTGATAGGGTAGGGCTGCAGTTAATGCATTCTAAATGATCATGGGTGTGCATGATTAGATGACAGGAAGACTTGTTTAGCTTTCCTGTTGAGAAACGCTGCTCTCCAAAAAACTGAATATGTAAAGTGTACCTGCATGGTTTAGTAAACAAAACACATTTGTGCGTGTCCACGCAACCTATAAAAAAAATGACAATATGTACGGTTCCCTGTCCTGAAGATAAAAAAAATATTTCCAGCAGTATGGTCTGAGTGAGTCAGTCAGCAGTAATTTAAAGTGGTTGTAAAGGCTGAAGGTTTTTCCTTAATGCATTCTATGTATGAAGGTAAAAAACCTTCTCTGTGGAGCATCCCCTCACAGCCCCCCTAATACTCACCTAAGCCCCCTCTCGATCCAGTGATGTGCACTGGAGTCTCAGCTATCCTGGGACTCCCTCTTCTCATTGGCTTCCACTGCTGCCAATCACAGCCAGTGAGCTAATGAGAAGAGAGAGGGGTCAGGGCCAAGCTGTGGCTCCATGTGTGAATGGACACACAGAGCAGCGGCCAGAATGAGTTGGCTCGGGTGCCCCCATAGCAAGCTGCCTACTGTGGGGGCACCCAACAGGAGGGAGGGGCCAGGAGTGCCAGCGGGGGACCCGAGAAGAGGAAGATCCGGGATGCTCTGTGCAAAACCCCTACACAGAGCAGGTAAGTATAGACATGTTTGTTTTTTTTGTTTTTCTTATTTAAGAGTTTAGAATCACTTTCATTTTTGCAAACATAGATCTATACTCAGACAAAATGGTAAAAAAAGCAAACAAAAAATTGAAAAGGGACAAACCACCTGGTCTTTTTCTGCCATCACCTTTCTATATTCTGTTTCTGGCCACCACTGGAGGACACAGTTTAGAGAGGGATTAGCTAGATGACCAGTTCATCGCCCAGATTTTTCTGAGCCAGCATATACTCAGACCTAGGGACATGCAGAAAATATTGCTGGAAACAGGTCTTTTCCAAAAATGTAACCCTACATTTATATATTTTCAGAGACTGCAGGTACACATACAACAAGAAAAAGAAGACTGAAATTAGAGTTATACTATATGGCCGAACGTTAATAGACTCCTGTGGCCTGACATTCACAGGAGGCTGATGTAGAGATCAAGGCAGCCTTGAAGGGAGACACCATAAGCTCGGAGAGTAAAGAGGAGAAAATCAAAACACATAATAAATTGCTTATTAGACATCTAAAACAGAAATGGGATGTCTCATTCTTAGAATCCTATATTGAACAAAAAATTATTCCTATGTCTGAGGGATATAGTAATGCCTGCAGAACACCTGCATAATGATAGGTTTATACTCAAGTGGAAGGAGTTATGCATTGCTCATGGTATTGAGTTGAAACTTATAGCGGAAGAGGAAAGACTCAAATTAGAGGATTTAAAAGGGGAGATTGAACAAAGTATTAAGGGTCTAGATCCCTTGAAAAATAATGATGAATTTATAGGACAGAATTAGAGTCAACAAGAGATAGATAAAGCACACAAAACCTGAAAGTCACTTAACAAACTAAATTTAAAAGAGATATATCTGATTGGGAAAGGGGGGATATTTTTGATCTATCTTCCCAGAGAGACAGAACCAGATCTAAACACAGACAATTTAGCTTGGTTTCCCAATCAGAAACTGAAGGGATATCTAGTGACACTGATAGTGAAGGCATCATTAGATTGGTAAGTTTTTAGATCCAGCCAGAGACAGTCCTTTTTCCCCGCCAAAGGAGCTCCAAGAGAGAATAGGAATTTTAAAAACAGGGAAAAAGTCAACACGAAAAGTGGAAAAATCAAATTTAGATGGGAAAGGACTATTGTTTTTTCCAAAGAATAGCATGGAGAAATTTACTGTTTATAAAGATTAATTTTCTTTTTCGTTTTATACATAAATACTAGAGATGAGCGAATCGAAGTATCCGAAGTGGAATTCGAGTCGAATTTCGGAAAAATTTCGATTCGTGCCGAATCCGAAAAACAGCCTAATTCGGACGCGCGAATCGAAATTTTTCCGAAAATGGCGGCTGACATGTGCGGCGACGGAGCGGGGATGTCGGGGAAGGCGCGCAGACAAGGCGCGCTGCCCCATAATGCATTCCTCAACGACATGTGATCGCATCAGCCAATCAGCAGCCAGCCAGCCAGCACTGTGTAATGGTCGAGGTATATATAGCGGCCATTTTGGAAATCTTCATTTGCCTGCAGTCATTGAACAGAGGCAGACCGCTCTGTACTAGGGACAGGGACAGAGTTAGGGCCACAGAAACGAGAATTGGGGACAGAGAGAAGTTACTTAGGGACAGAGAACCATTACTCAGGGACACAGACTTGTTAATGAGGGCCACAGAATCGTTATTTAGGGACAAAGAAACGCTAGTTAGGGCCACAGAATTCATACTCAGGGACAGACAGAATTGTTACTCAGTGCCAGAGAATTGTTACTTAGGGCCACAGAAACGTTATTAGGGCCACAGAATTTTTACTCAGGGACAGACAGAATTGTTACTGAGTGCCAGAGAATTGTTACTCAGGGACAGACAGAATTGTTACTGAGTGCCAGAGAATTCTTACTCAGGGCCACAGAATTCATTCTCAGGGACAGACAGAATTGTTACTCAGGGACAGACAGAATTGTTACTGAGTGCCAGAGAATTGTTACTCAGGGACAGACAGAATTGTTACTGAGTGCCAGAGAATTGTTACTCAGGGACAGACAGAATTGTTACTGAGTGCCAGAGAATTGTTACTCAGGGACAGACAGAATTGTTACTGAGTGCCAGAGAATTGTTACTCTCACAGACACAAAATTGTTACTTGCACAGACACAGAATTGTTACTTGCACAGACACACAATTGTTACTCAGGGCCACAGAATTCATACTCAGGGACAGACAGAATTGTTACTGAGTGCCAGAGAATTCTTACTCAGGGCCACAGAATTCATACTCAGGGACAGACAGAATTGTTACTGAGTGCCAGAGAATTGTTACTCAGGGACAGACAGAATTGTTACTGAGTGCCAGAGAATTGTTACTCTCACAGACACAAAATTGTTACTTGCACAGACACAGAATTGTTACTTGCACAGACACACAATTGTTACTCAGGGCCACAGAATTCATACTCAGGGACAGACAGAATTGTTACTGAGTGCCAGAGAATTCTTACTCAGGGCCACAGAATTCATACTCAGGGACAGACAGAATTGTTACTCAGGGACAGACAGAATTGTTACTGAGTGCCAGAGAATTGTTACTCAGGGACAGACAGAATTGTTACTGAGTGCCAGAGAATTGTTACTCTCACAGACACAAAATTGTTACTTGCACAGACACAGAATTGTTACTTGCACAGACACACAATTGTTACTCAGGGCCACAGAATTCATACTCAGGGACAGACAGAATTGTTACTGAGTGCCAGAGAATTGTTACTCAGGGACAGACAGAATTGTTACTGAGTGCCAGAGAATTGTTACTCTCACAGACACAAAATTGTTACTTGCACAGACACAGAATTGTTACTCGCACAGAGACAGAATTGTTACTCAGGGCCACAGAATTCATACTCAGGGACAGACAGAATTGTTACTGAGTGCCAGAGAATTGTTACTCAGGGAAGACAGAATTGTTACTGAGTGCCATAGAATTGTTACTCAGGGACAGACAGAATTGTTACTGAGTGCCAGAGAATTGTTACTCTCACAGACACAAAATTGTTACTTGCACAGACACAGAATTGTTACTCGCACAGAGACAGAATTGTTACTCAGGGCCACAGAATTCATACTCAGGGACAGACAGAATTGTTACTGAGTGCCAGAGAATTGTTACTCAGGGACAGACAGAATTGTTACTGAGTGCCAGAGAATTGTTACTCTCACAGACACAAAATTGTTACTTGCACAGACACAGAATTGTTACTTGCACAGACACACAATTGTTACTGAGTGCCAGAGAATTGTTACTCAGGGACAGACAGAATTGTTACTGAGTGCCAGAGAATTGTTACTCAGGGACAGACAGAATTGTTACTGAGTGCCAGAGAATTGTTACTCAGGGACAGACAGAATTGTTACTGAGTGCCAGAGAATTGTTACTCTCACAGACACAAAATTGTTACTTGCACAGACACAGAATTGTTACTCGCACAGAGACAGAATTGTTACTCAGGGCCACAGAATTCATACTCAGGGACAGACAGAATTGTTACTGAGTGCCAGAGAATTGTTACTCAGGGACAGACAGAATTGTTACTGAGTGCCAGAGAATTGTTACTCTCACAGACACAAAATTGTTACTTGCACAGACACAGAATTGTTACTTGCACAGACACACAATTGTTACTGAGTGCCAGAGAATTGTTACTCAGGGACAGACAGAATTGTTACTGAGTGCCAGAGAATTGTTACTCAGGGACAGACAGAATTGTTACTGAGTGCCAGAGAATTGTTACTCAGGGACAGACAGAATTGTTACTGAGTGCCAGAGAATTGTTACTCTCACAGACACAAAATTGTTACTTGCACAGACACAGAATTGTTACTCGCACAGAGACAGAATTGTTACTCAGGGCCACAGAATTCATACTCAGGGACAGACAGAATTGTTACTGAGTGCCAGAGAATTGTTACTCAGGGACAGACAGAATTGTTACTGAGTGCCAGAGAATTGTTACTCTCACAGACACAAAATTGTTACTTGCACAGACACAGAATTGTTACTTGCACAGACACACAATTGTTACTCAGGGCCACAGAATTCATACTCAGGGACAGACAGAATTGTTACTGAGTGCCAGAGAATTGTTACTCAGGGACAGACAGAATTGTTACTGAGTGCCAGAGAATTGTTACTCTCACAGACACAAAATTGTTACTTGCACAGACACAGAATTGTTACTCGCACAGAGACAGAATTGTTACTCAGGGCCACAGAATTCATACTCAGGGACAGACAGAATTGTTACTGAGTGCCAGAGAATTGTTACTCAGGGAAGACAGAATTGTTACTGAGTGCCATAGAATTGTTACTCAGGGACAGACAGAATTGTTACTGAGTGCCAGAGAATTGTTACTCTCACAGACACAAAATTGTTACTTGCACAGACACAGAATTGTTACTTGCACAGACACACAATTGTTACTCAGGGCCACAGAATTCATACTCAGGGACAGACAGAATTGTTACTGAGTGCCAGAGAATTGTTACTCAGGGACAGACAGAATTGTTACTGAGTGCCAGAGAATTGTTACTCTCACAGACACAAAATTGTTACTTGCACAGACACAGAATTGTTACTCGCACAGAGACAGAATTGTTACTCAGGGCCACAGAATTCATACTCAGGGACAGACAGAATTGTTACTGAGTGCCAGAGAATTGTTACTCAGGGAAGACAGAATTGTTACTGAGTGCCATAGAATTGTTACTCAGGGACAGACAGAATTGTTACTGAGTGCCAGAGAATTGTTACTCTCACAGACACAAAATTGTTACTTGCACAGACACAGAATTGTTACTCGCACAGAGACAGAATTGTTACTCAGGGCCACAGAATTCATACTCAGGGACAGACAGAATTGTTACTGAGTGCCAGAGAATTGTTACTCAGGGACAGACAGAATTGTTACTGAGTGCCAGAGAATTGTTACTCTCACAGACACAAAATTGTTACTTGCACAGACACAGAATTGTTACTTGCACAGACACACAATTGTTACTGAGTGCCAGAGAATTGTTACTCAGGGACAGACAGAATTGTTACTGAGTGCCAGAGAATTGTTACTCAGGGACAGACAGAATTGTTACTGAGTGCCAGAGAATTGTTACTCAGGGACAGACAGAATTGTTACTGAGTGCCAGAGAATTGTTACTCTCACAGACACAAAATTGTTACTTGCACAGACACAGAATTGTTACTCGCACAGAGACAGAATTGTTACTCAGGGCCACAGAATTCATACTCAGGGACAGACAGAATTGTTACTGAGTGCCAGAGAATTGTTACTCAGGGACAGACAGAATTGTTACTGAGTGCCAGAGAATTGTTACTCTCACAGACACAAAATTGTTACTTGCACAGACACAGAATTGTTACTTGCACAGACACACAATTGTTACTCAGGGCCACAGAATTCATACTCAGGGACAGACAGAATTGTTACTGAGTGCCAGAGAATTGTTACTCAGGGACACCTAATCGTTGAATTAAATAGTATGTCAGACAACATGCAGAGGAGTGGCAGAGGAGGCAATGTTTTAGGAGCGAGCAGACGTGGCAGCAGAGGAAGGGGTCGAGGCAGCAGTATTCGCAGCCAGAGGCCAGTGCTCCCGGTGTCATCCAGCGGTCGTGTCTCCACCGACAACCCTGCCGTCATTGATTGGTTGGCTCGGTCGTCTTCCTCTTCCCAGGTCACCTCTGACACCTACAGCCAACGGTCGGTGGGTACGTCAGACACAACCGTTAGTTGGCATGGCCCGGGACCAAGCCCACTGAAATCACGTGTCCTCTACCTGCCCCTGTCCTTTGCTGTTCCCTCACCAAGCGAAGTATCGCATGCTGTGGGCTCAGCCCCACTGTACAGTGAGGAAGAGCTAACAGAGGGCGGTCAGGAACGGGGGGAGACATCGGCCTTTTCAGCAGCCAAGCGAACAAGTACTGGCGAGGAGAGTGGCTCGGTAGCCGGTCTAGAGACAGGTCTGTCTCCTGACCCAGACGCAGCCGAGGGGGCTAGTAGTGAGGCGGAGACCCTACTTGATGATGAGGAGGTTGATCGCACTTGGCAGCCTCGTCGTCATCAGGCAATTTCTTCCGCATCATCAGGAGAAGAGGGTGGCAGCTTGGCAGCGAGCAAAACAGTCGGTGGGTTGCCCAGGAGACAGCAGCAGGGTCGCATCAGTGTCAGTGGAGCCAAACGTCCACGGAGTAGAGCACCAGCTCCACTGCAGCCTACCACCACGGCCAGTAGTGGTGCCGGTGCGCACGGAGGAAGTAGCAGTCAGCCAGTGAAGAGTAGCGGGGGCAAAGTTTCCTACTCGGTGGTGTGGCAATTTTTCCTCAAGCCGCCCGAGGAAGTAAACGTAGCCGTATGTCGACTATGTGGCCAGAAATGCAAGCGTGGCCAGGGGGCCCATGTTGGGACTACAGCGTTGCGTCAGCATATGCAGCGTCACCATTCGGTAGCCTGGGAAAACCGTGATAAACATACGGCGGTTCTGCCTGCCCCAGCCCCCGCTCCATCACCCGCTCCGTTACTTGCTCCGTCACCCGACGTCGTCAATCGCCCTCTATCAGCCAGTCAAGGCTCCAACACCTCTGCTGAGGGGAGTTGTCGCTCATTGGCATCTTCCGCTCGTTCAGATGCTCCTTCTCCTGCTACTCCTCTTCTCGGATTCCGTCAACAGTCTTTCTTGGAATCCGTATCCAAGAGACAACAGTTTGCGAGCACGCACCCGACGGTGCAAAAGCTGAACGTCCTCCTGTCCAAGTTGCTGGTGCTGCAGTCCCTCCCTTTCCAACTGGTGGACTCAGCACCTTTCCGAGAAATGATGGCTTGTGCCGCGCCGCGGTGGAGAGTGCCAAGCCGTCATTTCTTTGCCCAAAAGGCAGTGCCAGCCCTGCATTCACATGTAGAAGAGATGGTGGGCCAGTCTTTGAGCATGTCGGTCTCTGCCAAAGTGCACGGCAGCGCCGACGTGTGGAGCTGTAACTACGGTCAGGGACAGTACATGTCATTTACGGCCCACTGGGTGAACGTGGTGCCGGCACAGCCGCACCAGCAACTTGGACAGGTCACGACGCTTTTGCCTCCACGTTTGCACGTCCTTGGTCCAGCAAGCATGTCCGCCTCTACCACCTCTTTTTCCGCCGTGTCCTCAGCCGCCACCCCCGTGCCAAGTCCCATTACCCGACCGGCATATCACATGTGCAGGGCGCAACGGTGTCACGCTGTGCTGCACCTGGTATGCCTTGGCGAACGTAGTCACACAGGGGAGGAACTGCTGAGTGTAATGAACAGAGAAATCGACAGATGGCTGTCTCCGCGCAAACTAAAAATCGGAACCATGTTGACTGACAACGGAAAGAACATGGTGTCTGCTCTGCGTCAAGGAAGGTTGTGCCATGCGCCATGCATGGCTCACGTGTTCAATCTGGTTGTCAAGCGGTTCCTAAAATCCACCATCCCACTGCAAGACATCCTTAAAATGTCACGTAAACTGTGCATGCATTTCAGCCATTCCTACACCGCAAAGAACACCCTCATTGAGCTGCAGCGGCAGAACGGAATTCCACAGCATCGCCTGATCTGCGACGTTGCAACAAGGTGGAATTCAACCCTACACATGTTAGACCGCCTTTACGAGCAGCGAAAGGCCATCACCGATTTCCTGATGTTACAAGCGGATAAAGGTACTCCCCTGTGTAACTTAGATGTCAGCCATTGGCAGCTCATGCGTGACACCTGCCGCTTGCTCAGGCCCTTTGAGGAGGCCACGCTATTCGTGAGTCGGCAGGACTATGGGATGAACGACGTCATTCCTCTGTTGCACGTCCTGGAACAAATGCTGTTAACAATGGCTGGTCAGGGTGCGGTAGACGTGGCGCACAGATCTCAACGCCACATGACCCCTGTGGGGGCAGGACAGGAAGAAGAGGAGGAGGTAGAGGAGGACATTTGTGCTCAGGAATTATTGAGTGAAATGGGTGGTTTTTCCACTCAGCGGACAGGAGTGGAGGAGCAGGAGCATCTGGTAGAGGAGGAGGAGGAGGAGACAGAGGACCCAGACGCACCGTGGCAGTATGCTGTGGAGATGGAGGCAGGGAGTCCCTCGCATTCCTTGGCACAAATGGCCCATAGCATGCTCGGTTGCTTGCGTAGCGACAGCCGAATAATAACCATCAGACAGAGGGATGACTTTTGGCTGTCCACCTTGTTGGACCCTCGCTACCGGTCCAAAATGGTGGCCTTTTTCACACCTGCTGAGAGGGAGGCCAAAATTACGTACTATAAAAACCACCTATGTAGTCAGTTGGTCTCTGCCTTTGTGCGCCATCGTCCATCCTCAGACACTGTGGGCCCTGTGCGCTCGCGTTCCGCTGGCATGGCAGCAGGGGAGGGGTGGGGTGGTAGGAGCAGTGGCAGCTCCACCAGCAGCGGCTGCCTCAGTCTGCAGTCGATGATGAGTAGCTTTCTTCACCAGCGCAGTGAGGAAACTACTAACCAGCCGCAGCAGCAGCAGCAGCATCAGGTGGACCTGGAGCAGGAGCTCAAACAACAGGCTTGGGCCTACTTGGACAGCACCCTGCCAACCGAGGTAGACAATCCCCTTGACTACTGGGCAACGAAACTTGACCTTTGGCCCCAACTAGCTGAATTTGCCCTTGAAAGGCTGTCATGCCCGGCCAGTAGCGTGGCATCGGAGCGCGTGTTTAGTGCGGCAGGAGGTATTGTAACTCCGCGGAGGACACGACTGTCCACCCAAAGTGTGGAGAGACTCACGTTTGTGAAAATGAATCAGGCGTGGATTAGTCTGGATTTCAAACCACCAGTTCCTGACACAACTGACTAAATCCGCCATGAATCATGCCTCAAACATGTGCCACTTTCAGGTCTCCTCACACACTGCTGGTGTGTTGAATTTTTTGACATAGGGTGCTGGCAGATTACGGGCCTCCTATAGCTGCTGCCAGGCCCCTAATCTGCCATAGGCCCCTATATACCACCTCCTCCTGCTGCTGCCAGGTCCAGAGTCTCTCATGGGTCCCTGTACGGCCTCCCATTGCTGCTGTCTCCATCGCCACACTCTGCTGCCATGTGCCACTTTCAGGTCTCTTCACACTGCTGGTGTGTTAAATTTTTTGACATAGGGTGCTGCAAGATAACGGGCCTCACATAGCTGCTGCCAGGCCCCTAATCTGCCATGGGCCCCTATATACCGCCTCCTCATGCTGCTGCCAAGTCCAGAGTCTCTCATGGGTCCCTGTACGGCCTCCCATTGCTGCTGTCTCCATCGCCACACTCTGCTGCCATGTGCCACTTTCAGGTCTCTTCACACTGCTGGTGTGTTAAATTTTTTGACATAGGGTGCAGGCAGATTACGGGCCTCACATAGCTGCTGCCAGGCCCCTAATCTGCCATGGGCCCCTATATACCACCTCCTCCTGCTGCTGCCAGGTCCAGAGTCTCTCATGGGTCCCTGTACGGCCTCCCATTGCTGCTGTCTCCATCACCACACTCTGCTGCCATGTGCCACTTTCAGGTCTCTTCACACTGCTGGTGTGTTTAATTTTTTGACATAGGGTGCTGCCAGATAACGGGCCTCACATAGCTGCTGCCAGGCCCCTAATCTGCCATGGGCCCCTATATACCGCCTCCTCATGCTGCTGCCAAGTCCAGAGTCTCTCATGGGTCCCTGTACGGCCTCCCATTGCTGCTGTCTCCATCGCCACACTCTGCTGCCATGTGCCACTTTCAGGTCTCTTCACACTGCTGGTGTGTTTAATTTTTTGACATAGGGTGCTGCAAGATAACGGGCCTCACATAGCTGCTGCCAGGCCCCTAATCTGCCATGGGCCCCTATATACCGCCTCCTCATGCTGCTGCCAAGTCCAGAGTCTCTCATGGGTCCCTGTACGGCCTCCCATTGCTGCTGTCTCCATCGCCACACTCTGCTGCCATGTGCCACTTTCAGGTCTCTTCACACTGCTGGTGTGTTAAATTTTTTGACATAGGGTGCAGGCAGATTACGGGCCTCACATAGCTGCTGCCAGGCCCCTAATCTGCCATGGGCCCCTATATACCACCTCCTCCTGCTGCTGCCAGGTCCAGAGTCTCTCATGGGTCCCTGTACGGCCTCCCATTGCTGCTGTCTCCATCGCCACACTCTGCTGCCATGTGCCACTTTCAGGTCTCTTCACACTGCTGGTGTGTTAAATTTTTTGACATAGGGTGCTGCAAGATAACGGGCCTCACATAGCTGCTGCCAGGCCCCTAATCAGCCATGGGCCCCTATACCGCCTCCTCCTGCTGCTGCCAGGTCCAGAGTCTCTCATGCCATGTGCCACTTTCAGGTCTCTTCACACTGCTGGTGTGTTTAATTTTTTGACATAGGGTGCAGGCAGATTACGGGCCTCACATAGCTGCTGCCAGGCCCCTAATCTGCCATGGGCCCCTATATACCGCCTCCTCATGCTGCTGCCAAGTCTAGAGTCTCTCATGGGTCCCTGTACGGCCTCCCATTGCTGCTGTCTCCATCGCCACACTCTGCTGCCATGTGCCACTTTCAGGTCTCTTCACACTGCTGGTGTGTTAAATTTTTTGACATAGGGTGCAGGCAGATTACGGGCCTCACATAGCTGCTGCCAGGCCCCTAATCTGCCATGGGCCCCTATATACCGCCTCCTCATGCTGCTGCCAAGTCCAGAGTCTGTCATGGTCCCTGTACGGCCTCCCATTGCTGCTGTCTCCATCGCCACACTCTGCTGCCATGTGCCACTTTCAGGTCTCTTCACACTGCTGGTGTGTTAAATTTTTTGACATAGGGTGCAGGCAGATTACGGGCCTCACATAGCTGCTGCCAGGCCCCTAATCTGCCATGGGCCCCTATATACCGCCTCCTCATGCTGCTGCCAAGTCTAGAGTCTCTCATGGGTCCCTGTACGGCCTCCCATTGCTGCTGTCTCCATCGCCACACTCTGCTGCCATGTGCCACTTTCAGGTCTCTTCACACTGCTGGTGTGTTAAATTTTTTGACATAGGGTGCAGGCAGATTACGGGCCTCACATAGCTGCTGCCAGGCCCCTAATCTGCCATGGGCCCCTATATACCGCCTCCTCATGCTGCTGCCAAGTCTAGAGTCTCTCATGGGTCCCTGTACGGCCTCCCATTGCTGCTGTCTCCATCGCCACACTCTGCTGCCATGTGCCACTTTCAGGTCTCTTCACACTGCTGGTGTGTTAAATTTTTTGACATAGGGTGCAGGCAGATTACGGGCCTCACATAGCTGCTGCCAGGCCCCTAATCTGCCATGGGCCCCTATATACCGCCTCCTCATGCTGCTGCCAAGTCTAGAGTCTCTCATGGGTCCCTGTACGGCCTCCCATTGCTGCTGTCTCCATCGCCACACTCTGCTGCCATGTGCCACTTTCAGGTCTCTTCACACTGCTGGTGTGTTAAATTTTTTGACATAGGGTGCTGCAAGATAACGGGCCTCACATAGCTGCTGCCAGGCCCCTAATCAGCCATGGGCCCCTATACCGCCTCCTCCTGCTGCTGCCAGGTCCAGAGTCTCTCATGCCATGTGCCACTTTCAGGTCTCTTCACACTGCTGGTGTGTTTAATTTTTTGACATAGGGTGCAGGCAGATTACGGGCCTCACATAGCTGCTGCCAGGCCCCTAATCTGCCATGGGCCCCTATATACCGCCTCCTCATGCTGCTGCCAAGTCTAGAGTCTCTCATGGGTCCCTGTACGGCCTCCCATTGCTGCTGTCTCCATCGCCACACTCTGCTGCCATGTGCCACTTTCAGGTCTCTTCACACTGCTGGTGTGTTAAATTTTTTGACATAGGGTGCTGGCAGATTACGGGCCTCCTATAGCTGCTGCCAGGCCCCTAATCTGCCATGGGCCCCTATATACCGCCTCCTCATGCTGCTGCCAAGTTCAGAGTCTGTCATGGGTCCCTGTACGGCCTCCCATTGCTGCTGTCTCCATCGCCACACTCTGCCATGTGCCACTTTCAGGTCTCCTCACACTGCTGGTGTGTTGAATTTTTTGACATAGGGTGCTGGCAGATTACGGGCCTCCTATAGCTGCTGCCAGGCCCCTAATCTGCCATAAGCCCCTATATACCGCCTCCTCATGCTGCTGCCAAGTCCAGAGTCTGTCATGGGTCCCTGTACGGCCTCCCATTGCTGCTGTCTCCATCGCCACACTCTGCCATGTGCCACTTTCAGGTCTCCTCACACACTGCTGGTGTGTTGAATTTTTTGACATAGGGTGCTGGCAGATTACGGGCCTCCTATAGCTGCTGCCAGGCCCCTAATCTGCCGTAGGCCCCTATATACCGCCTCCTCATGCTGCTGCCAGGTCCAGAGTCTCTCATGGGTCCCTGTACGGCCTCCCATTGCTGCTGTCTCCATCGCCACACTCTGCCATGTGCCACTTTCAGGTCTCCTCACACTGCTGGTGTGTTCCATTTTTTGTCATAGGGTGCTGGCAGATTATGGGCCTCCCATAACTGCTGCCAGGCCCCTAATCTGCCATGGGCCCCTATACCGACTCCTCATGCTGTGACGTTGCAACAACGTGGAATTCAACCCTACATATGTTAGACCGCCTTTACGAACAGCAAAAGGCCATCACAGATTTCCTGATGTTAAAAGCAGATAAAGGTACTCCCTGTGTAACTTAGATGTCAGCCATTGGCAGCTCATGCGTGACACCTGCGCTTGCTCAGGCCCTTTGAGGAGGCCACGCTATTCGTGAGTCGGCAGGACTATGGGATGAACGACGTCATTCCTCTGTTGCACGTCCTGGAACAAATGCTGTTAACAATGGCTGGTCAGGGTGCGGTAGACGTGGCGCACAGATCTCAACGCCACATGGCCCCTGTGGGGGCAGGACTGGAAGAAGAGGAGGAGGTAGAGGAGGACATTGGTGCTCAGGAATTATTGAGTGAAATGGGTGGTTTTTCCACTCAGCGGACAGGAGTGGAGGAGCAGGAGCATCTGGTAGAGGAGGAGGAAGAGGAGACAGAGGACCCAGACGCACCGTGGCAGTATGCTGTGGAGATGGAGGCAGGGAGTCCCTCGCATTCCTTGGCACAAATGGCCCATAGCATGCTCGCTTGCTTGCGTAGCGACAGCCGAATAATAACCATCAGACAGAGGGATGACTTTTGGCTGTCCACCTTGTTGGACCCTCGCTACCGTTCAAAAATGGTGGCCTTTTTCACACCTGCTGAGAGGGAGGCCAAAATAACGTACTATAAAAAACACCTATGTAGTCAGCTGGTCTCTGCCTGTCTGCGCCAACGTCCATCCTCAGACACTGTGGGCCCTGTGCGCTCGTGTTCCGCTGCCATGGCAGCAGGGGAGGGGTGGGGTGGTAGGAGCAGTGGCAGCTCCACCAGCAGCGGCTGCCTCAGTCTGCAGTCGATGATGAGTAGCTTTCTTCACCAGCGCAGTGAGGAAACTACTAACCAGCCGCAGCAGCAGCAGCAGCATCAGGTGGACCTGGAGCAGGACCTCAAACAACAGGCTTAGGCCTACTTGGACAGCACCCTGCCAACCGAGGTAGACAATCCCCTTGACTACTGGGCAACGAAACTTGACCTTTGGCCCCAACTAGCTGAATTTGCCCTTGAAAGGCTGTCATGCCCGGCCAGTAGCGTGGCATCGGAGCGCGTGTTTAGTGCGGCAGGAGGTATTGCAACTCCGCGGAGGACACGACTGTCCACCCAAAGTGTGGAGAGACTCACGTTTGTGAAAATGAATCAGGCGTGGATTAGTCTGGATTTCAAACCACCAGTTCCTGACACAACTGACTAAATCCGCCATGAATCATGCCCCAAACATGTGCCACTTTCAGGTCTCCTCACACTGCTGGTGTGTTCCATTTTTTGTCATAGGGTGCTGGCAGATTACGGGCCTCCCATAGCTGCTGCCAGGCCCCTAATCTGCCATGGGCCCCTATACCGCCTCCTCATGCTGCTGCCAAGTCCAGAGTCTCTCATGGGTCCCTGTACGGCCTCCCATTGCTGCTGCCTCCATCGCCACACTCTGCCATGTGCCACTTTCAGGTCTCCTCACACTGCTGGTGTGTTCCATTTTTTGTCATAGGGTGCTGGCAGATTACGGGCCTCCCATAGCTGCTGCCAGGCCCCTAATCTGCCATGGGCCCCTATACCGCCTCCTCATGCTGCTGCCAGGTCCAGAGTCTCTCATGGGTCCCTGTACGGCCTCCCATTGCTGCTGTCTCCATCGCCACACTCTGCCATGTGCCACTTTCAGGTCTCCTCACACTGCTGGTGGGTTCCATTTTTTGTCATAGGGTGCTGGCAGATTACGGGCCTCCCATAGCTGCTGCCAGGCCCGTAATCTGCCATGGGCCCCCGTACCGACTCCTCATGCTGCTGCCAGGCCCGTAATCTGTCATGGGCCACTGTTGTCGCTTGTTGGCATATTCCGCTCGTTCAGATGCTCCTTCTCCTGCTACTCCTCTTCACGGATTCCGTCAGCAGTCTTTCTTGGAATCCGTTTCCAAGAGACAACAGTTTGCGAGCACGCACCCGACGGTGCAGAAGCTGAACGTCCTCCTGTCCAAGTTGCTGCTGCCAGGCTCGTAATCTGTCATGCGCCCCTGTACCGCCTCCTCATGCTGCTGCCAGGTCCAGAGTGTGTCATGGGCCCCCGTACCGACTCCTCATGCTGCTGCCAGGCCCGTAATCTGTCATGGGCCCCTGTACCGCCTCCCCATGCTGCTGCCAGGTCCAGAGTGTGTCATGGGTCCCTGTACGGCCTCCCATTGCTGCTGCCAGGCCCGTAATCTGCCATGGGCCCCTGTACCGACTCCTCATGCTGCTGCCAGGCCCGTAATCTGTCATGGGCCCCTGTACCGCCTCCTCATGCTGCTGCCAGGTCCAGAGTGTGTCATGGGTCCCTGTACGGCCTCCCATTGCTGCTGTCTCTATCGCCACACTCTGCCATGTGCCACTTTCAGGTCTCCTCACACTGCTGGTGGTTTCCATTTTTGTCATAGGGTGCTGTATGGCCTCCCATTGCTGCTGCCTCCACCGCCACACTGTGGCTCCACACTCTGGTTTTGGCCCCGTGACTGCCCAAATGAGTGAAGTGTGCGGTGATTCTAAGATCGACGGCACTCATCTGCATGTCATACTGACTGACAGTATTATTTCTCTTCCCCAGCAGACTCCAAGGGCATTTAAATTAAAGGTACAGTGTTCTGCACTAATATTAAGTCTCTCTGAAGCCTAGAAACACCCTTTTTTAAGTTAAATTCACAGCGAATTTATTCGACTCGAATCGAATATTGTCCACGAATTCGCCGAATCAGTCGAATCGAATTTTTCATTTCTTCGCTCATCTCTAATAAATACATACAGGGACTCTCTAGGAACAGGACCAAGGAGCATTAAATGATCTATTGACCCTCTTGGATGAAGGTTCCTCAGACGTTGAGCTATCTGCTGATGAGGAAAATCTAACTCTTAGACAAGTAGATCTTAATGTAAAATCTAAGAAAATGTTACCCCTCACAAAATATAAGTGGATAAACCAATTTTTTGATTTAGTAAGTGAGTATCTTAAAGTATTTCTAAAGAAGAGAGAACTCTACAAGAGCTAAAAAATGCAAAATGTATTATCTTTAAGAAAAGCAACAAGGGAGGCAATGTAGTAATAATGGGAGAAGATAACTATGTTAAAAAGAGGCCAAAAGACGGAAATGAGGAATGAGGAAAATTGCACAATTTTGAGAAAAAAATAATATTTTTGACTTTTTGCTATTAAACATGTCCAGTAAAAAAAAATTAAAAACATCTAATTTCCTCATAAATGTATTCTGCTACATGTCTTTGCAAAAAAAATACCAATATGTGTAAATATGTGTGAAAGTTATAGCATTTACAAATGGCGGGATATATACTGGGCTTTTTTTTTATTTTTACTAGTAATGGCTGCGATCAATGAATTATAGAGGGAATTCTGACACTGGGGGGAGCTGACTTGGTGTCACTGACATCCCCAGTGACACCAATACAGTGATCAGTGCTAATAAAAAGCACTGACACTGCTCTAATGGCACTGTACTAATGGCACTGGGCATAAAGTTGTTAACATGTGGGGCGATCAAAGGGTTAACTGTGTGTGCCATTTATAACTGTGTACTGTGTTTGTGCTTCATTGTAAGCACACTGCTTTGATTGGCTGTGCACAACCTTGCAATGCAATGTGCCGGTGCTGAAAGGGAGGAGAACTGTTTTGTTTACTAACAGTTCTCCCCACCTCCCCCGTTGGAGATCCTCGGAAATTCAATTTACAAGTATTCTTGGATTAGGACCCTTCAGCAATGCATTTACTGTTACTCCTCTGTCCTGTGGTCTGTGCTATTTCCAGTGAAGCACATTATGCATCCTTTACTATGTGTTCTTTTATTCTGTGGATGTTTTTGAATGTATATGATTAATTATATGAATGTATATGTCCCCTTTAAAATGATTCTAAAGGCTTATTTTGTTTTAAGAAAAAATACATACAAGAAGGCCAGAGGCAGCTGGAAAATGCCATCTACTATAAGAAACTGGATTATGATCCGACCCAGGACTTTACAAAGCAATTAAAAGGTCTCATTAAAACACTTTCAGCCCACCTACATTCAGAACTTATAAATGCGATTCCAGATCATCCAGAAATCGGGGACTTTTACATGCTGCCCAAAATCCACAAGCCAGGAAATCCAGGCAGACCCATCATAACAGGTATGAATACACTCACCGAACAAATCTCAGGCTTTGTAGAAACATTTTTAAAACCGTTAATTAAGAATACTGCTAGTTTCCTGCAAGACACAACTGACTTTCTGAACAAGATCAACAACATACAGCAATTATCATCTAATACACTTCTAGTGACTATGGATGTAGTATCACTGTATAGTAATATCCCTCACAAGGATGGATTAGCTGCATGTCACAAATCCTTATCATCCTCACCAAACCACAAACCACAAATACACTGCTGAGGATGTTACACAGCTCATTGAATTCATACTTACACACAACTACTTTACTTTCAATAAAGACATCTATCTTCAATGTATGGAATGATGGGAAGTAAAATGGCACCCCAATATGCAAATTTATTTATGGCTGACCTGGAGGAACAATTCCTGAACAGCATGGAACAAAAACCATACAGATACTATTGCTATATTGATGATATTTTCATCATATGGACAGAAGGTGAAGAATACCTAAAACAATTTTACTCATTGATGAACACTTTTCATCTATCAATCAAACTAAAAATGGAATACTCAAACACACACGTCAACTTCCTAGACACCACAGTATACATCAGGGATGATACGCTTCACACCTCAATATACAGGAAACCCACTGACAGATGCAACTACCTCCACAGTTCTAGCTTCCACCCCCAAAACACGAAACGTGCCATCATACACAGTCAGGCTATTAGATACCTCCGAATATGTTCTGACCCAAGAGACGGAGATAAACATCTCGAGACACTAGAAGACTCCTTCCATAAGAAAGGTTACAAGGACAAAACTATCAACACCAGCATAAACACAGCCTTGAGAACCCGAAGAAAAAATCTACTTCAGTACAAGGAGAAAAAAACAAACAACTGTGTACCTCTAGTAACCACATACAACCCAGCACTAGAAGGAATAAGAAAAATAATCAAAGATTTACAACCCATAATAACAGAGGATGGAACTCTGAAAGAAATATTCCAGCAACCACCAATACTAGCTTTCAGACACCCCCCCAACCTCAGAAATAAACTAATCAGTAGGAAACTTCCTTCTGATTATGATGTCACAAATAATGGAAGCAAACCCTGCAATAAAAAACGCTGCAAACTGTGCAACCAAATCAATGCATCAAAAAGTGTCAGACACTCAAAAGGGATCTTCAGTAACTTCAGATCATACAGCTGCACCTCTAGTAATGTTGTGTACCTTATCCAGTGCAGAAAATGTAGCAAAGGATCTTATGTTGGCGAAACAGGACAGAAGTTGCAAGCAAGGATGAATTTGCACAGACATACCATCAAGGAACATAAAGAAGATGACCTTTGCACACCTGTGGGACACCATTTCGCACAACCAGCCAACAGTTTGGGAGACCTCAATATTTTAGTTCTTAAAGGAAATTTCAAATCCATTCAGGAAAGAAAAACTTTTGAACTAAGAATGATAATTCTATTTTACACAAGAGATAACAGCCTGAATTTGGATATAGGATTCCTCAATCATTATCCAACAGTTTTATGACTATCAGCTCAAGCATGACTGCCTCTGCTACTGTTGTCTCCCCCCCCCCCCCAGACTTTGCTTTTGCTGTGTCTTATCTCTGTTATTTTTTTTTCCCATCCCCTACATCTCTTCTAACATTCTGCTAAATCTTTGTTTTAGTACTGCTTAGACCTGAAGAAGGGGACATTCCCCGAAAGCTTGCCCTCAAAATTGTATGTTAGTGCAAATAAAAAAAGTATCATGAACAGTACTCAATTGTTCCTGAAGAAAAATTAACAAACATGTCTATACTTATCAGCTGTGTGCAGTGGTTTTGCACAGAGCAGCCCCAACCTGTCTCTTCTTGGGTCCCCCCAGGCACTCCTGGCCCCTCCCTCCTGTCCAGTGCCCCCACAGCAAGCAGCTTGGTATGTGTACACCTGCTGATCCATGTGTCCATTCACACATAGAACCATGGCTTGGCCCCACCCCTTCTCTCTTCTCATTGGCTCACTGGCTGTGATTGAAGCTCCTTCTTCTGTCTCAGCCAGTGAGGAGAGGGAGTCCCAAGATAGCTGAGACTCAAGTGCACATCGTTGGATTGAGAGAGGGGCTTAGGTGAATATGGGGGGGGATGCTGCACAGAGAAAGTTTTTTTATCTTCATACATAGAATGCATGAAGGTAAAAAAAACTTGAGCATTTAGAACCATTGTAAGTGATTTAGTGGGCTGGGTTAAGTGGTTTAATTAAACATGTCCCATCCAGGGGACACTATGTCCTGAATAAGCTGTGTTTCCGGTGAAATGCATTGTGTTATGCAGACGTGCATGTAGGGACAGCAGTTACACCCAACACTCCTCCCACCTGTCTGGGTCCACGGAAGTGCTTTGAGGTTCCAGCACTTTGGCATCTCTGGGGAGTGTAGCAGCCACATGGAGACTTGCACAGTCACATCATGCTACAATGGGGATCGAAAGTTTGGGCACCCCAGCTAAAAATTTGTATTAATGTGCATAAAAAAGCCAAGGAAAGATGGAAAAATCTCCAAAAGGCATCAAATTACAGATTAGACATTCTTATAATATGTCAACAAAAGTTAGATTTTATTTCCATCATTTACACTTTCAAAATAACAGAAAACAAAAAAATGGCATCTGCAAAAGTTTGGGCACCCTGCAGAGTTAATATCTTGTACTGCCCCCTTTGGCAAGCATCACAGCTTGTAAACGCTTTTTGTAGCCAGCCAAGAGTCTTTCAATTCTTGTTTGAGGTATCTTTGCCCATTCTTCCTTACAAAAGTCTTCCAGTTCTTTGAGATTTCTGAGCTGTCTGTCACGCACTGCTCTTTTAAGGTCTATCCATAGATTTTCAATTATGTTGAGGTCAGGAGATTGTGAATGCCATGGAAAAACCTTCAGTTTACGCCTCTTGATGTAATCCCCCGTGGACTTCGAGGTGTGTTTAGGATCATTATCCATTTGTAGAAGCCATCCTCTCTTTAACTTCAGCTTTTCACAGATGGCATCAAGTTACCATCCAAAATTTGCTGAAATTTTATTGAATCCATTTTTCCTTCTACTCGTGAGATGTTCCCTGTGCCACTGACTGCAACACAACCCCAAAGCATGATTGATCCAACCCCATGCTTAACAGTTGGACAGAGGTTCTTTTCATTAAATTCTGTGCCCCTTCTTCTCCAAACGTACCTTTGCTCATTCCGGCCAAAAAGTTCAATTTTAACCTCATCGGTCCACAGAACTTGTTTCCAAAATGCATCAGGCTTGTCTATATGTTCATTTGCAAAGTTCAAACGATGATTTTTGTGGTGAGGACGTAGAAGAGGTTTTCTTCTGATGACTCTTCCATGAAGACCATATTTGTACAAGTATCTCTTTATAGTGGAATAGTGTACCACAACTCCAGTGTCTGCCAGATCTTTCTGGAGGAATCGTGCAGTCAAACGTGGGTTTTGAATTGTTTTCCTCACAATTCTGCGAGCTCTTCTGTCTGATATTTTTCTTGGTCTTCCAGATCTTGCTTTAACTTCCACTGTTCCTGATGACTGCCATTTCTTAATTACATTCCGAACAGAGAATATTGACATCTGAAAACGCTTTGCTATCTTCTTATAGCCTTCTCCAGCTTTGTGAGCGTCAACTATTTTCAGTTTCAGTTTTCTAGACAACTGCTTAGAAGAACCCATGGTGCTGATTGTTGGGGCAAGGTCAGATGAGTCTGGGCATTTAAAACCTTTGAGATTGACATCACCTGGTCTTACCAGACGATGATTGAGAACAATCCATGACACTGGCAGGTCTCAGCTTTGCAAAGGGGGCAGTGCATGCTATAAATTCTGCAGGGTGCCCAAACTTTTGCAGACGCCATTTTTTTGTTTTCTGTTATTTTGAAAGTGTAAATGATGGAAATAAAATCTAACTTTTGTTGACATATTATAAGAATGTCTAATCTGTAATTTGATGCCTTTTGGAGATTTTTCCATCTTTCCTTGGCTTCTTTATGCACATTAATACAAATTTTTAGCTGGGGTGCCCAAACTTTTGATCCCCACTGTACGGTATGGTCTGACTGTATACCCAGCGATCAGGTTTGTCTGTATGAGGATCCTGTCATACATGGCAGTGTTTGCGGAGGTTGAGAGACACTCTATAGAAGACATTATATACATCTCTGTGTAAGAGCTACAGTTGCTTATTACCTCTCCCTCTGCTTATCTGCATTCTACAGCTGAGGCCCGGTCCCACATGAAGGCTTGTTGCTGAGTATCTACTGCTGCTTAAAACTGTTTGCTGTCTTCCATTCTGCTTATTCTGCTAAATTTGAACTATACTGCAGAGCTCTGGAACTACAGTATGTGGACAATTATTGTGGTCAATCCTATGATGCATTATTGCCTCTGCCCCCACATTACCATTTTCAGCTGGCCTCCACAGACCTACTAATTGCTTGATATGCTCTCTCCTGTTGTGAATGTTATTCAGTACTGGGATACTGTTTGATTTGCAGTGTAATTTGCTTCCCCAGCCTTGCTTCCTCTGGTAGTAACATTTATATTTGTTACACCCGCTATCCTTATGTTTAAGTGAGCTGCGTAGGTCAAAACTGCCCTGAGCTATTGCATGGTTGTAACTTTACACCTTAGCTCTTATTTGTGATGGATAGCTTTCTTCTTGCAGTATCATGCTTAGGACATCCTTTGGTGGAATTAATATATAGTCCTTTACTTATTATATATGGGTTCTTATATGTTTGAATGGACTGTATGGATGTGAGTATGCTGTACAGATGCACTTTTTGGTATTAAGGCAATGTTGTCTCTTTATGGTGGTGGTGGTTCTGTTTTTTGTTTGTATTTATTAATGTTATTCAATAAAGGTTTTCTATTTTTTCAATTGGTAGACAGTATGTTTTAAGATTGATCATTTATAACCCAGACACTCTGTGTTATGGTCCTCTGGCAGCCTGTTTCTATCTGCCTTTTTTTCAGCGTAAGCTTTAGTTCTTGCACTTCTGGCACATGCCCCAGGCAGAAGAAAGGCCCAAGTGGAAAGGCACTTTAAATACACCTCTCTTCCAGGCAACAGGCCAGGAAGCAAACCATACCTCTGAACGCACACCTTAGGGATTGGTTGGGCCAGATACATATTCATAATCCAGTGATTGCTCTTTCCACTCTGATTACTGCAACCTACTTCACATTAACAGGCAGAAGCAATCAGCCCACTAGCTTAGGGAAGGTAAACAGATGATCAAGTTGGTTTCAGTCCAGTAGCAAGTCCAACAGTATAATGCAGGGTCCCTATGTTTGTCTCTTGTATATCTTTCTACATAACGTATGATACATAAATATTATTGAATTGGGTTTGTTGTCTTTTGCATAATGACAATCTACAATTTACATGTTTTTGAACCATTTACATATCTGCTTGCAGATTTGTATGATCTGTGGAGAATTAGCTTGCAGATTTGTATGATCTGTGGAGAATTAGCTTGCAGATTTGTATGATCTGTGGAGAATTACACAATTCAGGAATCCATACAGCCATGACTAGGCATGTGATTCAGGCTAAATGCTACAATGAGTTGCAGCAAATCTTGCATATTTGAGGATCAAGGACCTGGTAAAATATTGCAGGGATCCTCAGTAATAACCATACTGCACTGCCTGGCCTTTGAACTTAGGTCAGATGATTTAGAAGAGGGGGACTTTTGTATATGTCATACCCAGTACTATAAAAGGGTTGTTTCCCAGCAGCCATGTTGACAATGTGCAGTGATAAGCAAAACATAGGGGGTGCTGCTGGCAAACTGCATAGGGAGAGATTGGTGTTGGGCTTATAGGTACCTGTAGGTCTGTTAAATTACATGCAAACCCTTATTGAATGTCATGTAGGCAGCAAAGTTCTGTATATTTTGTAGAATTGGGGGGGTTGCCTTTTCTTTATTCTTTGTCATATTGTAATGTTGCTGAGATCCTATAGCCTTCCCTTGTCCACATGCACTGTATAGAGAAGAGGCAGTATGTGTTTATTCACAAACTGGCATTAAAGTGATTATAAAACCTAAACAATTTTTACCTTAATGCATTCCTTACATTAAGGTAAAAAATGTTTAGGCATTGCCCCCCCCCCCACCTTTTCTTACCTTAGCTCTCACTTGATTCAGCACTGTGCCCATCTGCAGCTCCTCTCTCCCCTCACTTCTTGGTTTCACTGGATTTGCTGGGGCAGCGGGAGCAAATGGCTCCCACATCTGTCAATCAAAGCCAGTGACAAGGGATCAGGGGGCCAGAGTCCCACTGTCTGTGTCTAGACATAGACAATAAGGCTTAGCAGTGAACCGTGCAAGTGCATCCATAGAAAGTGGCTTTCTATGAGGGCACTTGGTGGAGGGGGGGGGGGGGGCAGCAACTCTTGAGGGGGACCCTAGAAGAGGAGGTTCAGGGCCTCTCTGTGCAATTTCATTATTTATAAACCGGTTTGTTATTTAAAAAGAAAAAACATTTACAATCACTTTAAGACTTTGGGAAAGGGTTTGATTTGGGGCCATTTTTGTTGTCTTCTCCAGCAGCAGATACATTACAAAGATTTGCACTGTGGGCCTTTTCTAAAGCAGTCCTGGGAATGGCAGTGGCCTGTAGCAGAAGGGCAGCGCTATTAGATGGATTAAGAAGGCTACTCCCTCCAGTTTTCAAGCTGACCCTGCCCCCTTCAAAATCTTATCTCATCGCCTCTCCCTCAGAGCTTTTCCCCTTTCCAATCAATGGCACGCACGGACATTCTGCCACCTCATCATTCATCCCCTCCTCATTGCTAGAGCCCACTTGTCTGTAAGATGTAGCTGTTAGGATATCACAATCTCTTGCTGCTCCTTGACTGATGTCTCCTGGTTGTTTGTGGTTCCTCCTGGAACACGTTAGTGATCATGTGATCAAATACATTTTCTGGCTCCTCAAAACCAGTTTGTAGGGCTTTGGTGGGAAGAGGGGAGAAGAAGAGGAAGAGGAAAAGGGAAAATGAACAGCACTTGCAGATAACTGACTGCTCTGTGCCTGCGGGCAAGAAGAAGGGCAAGATGCTGCGGTTGTATATCATAGCCACTCTGAGATAAAAAGGCAAAAGTGCCCTGATTGTAGATGGTTCAGCCTGCCCACAGCTTTGCCCTGCAAAACCTACTTGCCTCCTACTACCTCCACTTGCTGAACGTCTGCTTCTCACTTTAGGCATGCTTGACATTTGGCATCTATGGCAATATATGCTATGTTGGTGCATACTACTTTACTTCACAAGAATGTGGTTATGTCCTGCAAACAAAGGGCAGCTTTACTTGTGTCAGCAACAAGTATATGATGCACACCCCATAATAAAAAAAAAAGGCCCTAGCATCAGAAAATAAGAAAAAAACTGAGAAAGTAAACCCCAACCCATTATGTGACACCACATACAAGCATCTTCCAAGCAAGTGATTTAAAGGATTGGTGCTTTTTTCCATAACACATTTAAAGCTGTATTAAAAGGACCTTTTTGCTGTACAATATTTCATTTATTTATTTATTTTGTTTTGTTAAATGTCCTCAATGGCCCTGCCCATCAACTCATGCTCTTTTTAATAATTACTTAATAAATTCTGAAAATGTTCAAGAATAATATCAAGATTCAATACCTTATCATTAGACTTTAATGGGGTTTCCTGCTAGGTTTAAATTTCAAGCAGAATATAACAAACCACCCACAAACTAAACCTATGCAGATTCACTCATCCCTAATCGTGAATTAATGAATGAATGTATGGTTCTCTGCAGGCTGGACAAAACTGCATTCATGTGTTCAGGAAAAGAAACAAAAAAGATATCACTTTCAATACTATATATGACCTTTGTAAAAAAGTAAAGGTGATGTACTGTCATATGTGTAAGCTTCTGTATATGTAGTATTGCTTCAATGCTTCTTACCTAATTACAAAGTAATTATAAAATGACAGTGTCTCCTAAAACTGTCATTCATAAGACCTAAATCATTAGAGACCTCATGCTTTCCAGAGTTAATCCCAGGCAGGGTTTGTATGTGAATACATGAATATAGCCAGCACCGGCAGTAGCTCTTGCGATACTTTATTTACTTGAGGGAATACAACATAGTCCTTCAGGCTTACGCATATCATCCCTCAGTGGGTCTTGAAGAACCATTGAGGGTTGATATGCATGAGCCTGGAAGACTGTATGTTGTGTTCCCTCAAGTAAATAAGGTATTGCAAGAGCTACAGCCGGTGCTGGCTATATTCATTCATTCACATGTGTTGGAGCTGACAGGAAATTACCGTTGCACCGCACTTGCAGACATGGACACCTGCCACAGGTGAGCTGCAGCGTATTGTATACTAGGGTTTGTATGTGAGATTCCAGGAGACCTGGAAGGGGAGCTAGAAGACTAAGGATGCTTTCTGGATTACTTTTAACCCTTAATGAAAAAAATTGAGCATTGGCTGTGATAGTTTGTGTTTTAATAATAATATGTTTAAAATGGTGCTACAGCCTTTTTTGTGCCATTATGTAGTCCAAAGTTCCTTTTTCCAATCCAACAGACAGATAGGGCACCCTGCACATAGACCCCTGCTCCTGGACCACAATGACTTGCTTACATTTTTTAAAAATTAAAATTAACTTTTTTTAAGCACTGGACGGTGCAGGAAATAAAGCTCTATATCATGCTTTATTGAAAAGATCTAAATAACCTCCATTTTGTTGATGTACGCCATTTTAAGTATTAAGTTAGGTTTTTGCAGATATATTTGAAGTTTGATGAAACTGTTTCAGCTTGCTCAAGGATGTATAAACAAAAATAAGGTGTCCCTGAGCTTTCTGTGTTCAGCCGATTCTCAGAAAGCTAGCAGAAACAGTTTATACTAGGAAATGTATATGTCATGTTTCATGTAGTCAGCTCATGATGGAAAGCTACAAATTGCAGTTTTGAAACTCGCTCCCCCCTCCCTTTTTTTTCTCTGTTCTGTACCCTATATAATCTAAGTAATGTCTAATAAACTTTGAACATCTTTGAACATAAGCTGTCTGCTGTTATTGCGTGTTCATAGGGTGTTCCCACAATTGGGAATCTCTCCACAGATCGGGGGTCTCTGAGGGAATAAAGAAAATCGATCCTTTCATTTATTAACTTTCATGAGAGACATTTGGGGGATGCCATGATCTAAAACTCCTAGTTGCTTGTTGATCTACTTCAACGTCTTTTTGGATTGCTGGCCCTGAAAAAATATGCATTTCCAGAGTTCTGACTAAACTTGCCTCATGTTTGTTTTGGGTTTGGGATTCAAAAAGTATTAATGCCAGAAACCTCCAGCCACACATTTAATTTTTTCAAAAGAGGATAAGCCATAGCAGACCCCATATTTTTCTTGCGACAGGCTTCCTTAGGTGCCGGTTCACATACAGTATATGTGGATTGGATGCAGTTTGAACCGCATCCAATTCACATGACATGAAATTACATTGCTTTCTATGATGCCTGTTTGCATGTGTCCGGTGCACTGGCGGTATGGATTCAGTGCGGACTGAAAAAGAGTCCTGTCCAATTTCTGAGCAGTGAGGTCCAGTTAAGGTGCAGATTAAAGACTTTTGACTTCTATGGGAACTGTTTCTAAACCGCACATGTGTGAACAGGATTAAATCTTGACCTGATCCTGTCCTGATGTTCAGTGCCAGTTTACATATATGCGGATTGGATGCGGTTTGAACCTCATTCAATCTGCATAACATGTGAAAAAACATTGCTTCCTATGAACAACTACTGTGTCAATTAGCTGTGAAACCTGAGCTTCAATCCACACTGCACATGTGTGAATCAGCTCTAAAGAATATGTAAACCCAACATTTCATATTCCTGATATGTTCCTGCTATACCATGTACTTGTATCAAAAAAAGTATCCTATTCTCTTTGCATTGCTTCTTTTGTGTGAAATCCCAGGTGTTCCTGCCAGTCCATCTGATCACTGATTACAAATTGACTTCACTAGGCAGGAGATCACATCATTGTCAGTTTCCTATTTATGCTCTCCTCCAATGATCAGACATGTCCTGACCCCCGCACAGCCATTCACTGGGAAGAACAGTGTACTGCTGTTTCTCCTCCCCCAGCTCCTTATGCAGCTGAGAACAGAGGGAATGTGATCACTTATGAAAAAGGGGAAAATTAATATTTTGTTAAGTTTTGGAATATCTTTACACACGTTTTGTCTTTAATTTCTATTTTAAACTGAGTGGGTTGTTTTACAAGGTGAGGGTTTACATATACTTTAAGACCCAGTGCTCTCTTCGAACAAATGAACACACTTGCATATGGAATAAAATAGCATGTGTAATTACTACTCAGCACGACATGCAAAATTTCCATTACTGATTTTAATGAATCACCTCTAAGCAGCATGCAATGATGAGCAATATAACAAGTGGGAATACCATTCAGCTTAATAGTACTTGATGAATTAGGCCCATTGTCTAAAATACCTTCTCTTCTTAAGATCTTGAAGTACATACATGTATATTGGAAATGTCAGAAGCAGCGTTTTTGCAGAAACTCTGATCATACAGTAGATAGTTTTTCTGATAGACTCTACAAAATATTTGTGTTTGCTTTATTTTTAAATACATGCAGGTCATCTGTCAGAGGGATTGATATTCAGGCTAAGGCTCCATACACATTAAAAGCTGAAAATAAAATGCTTGAAAAACGCTAGATAAAAACTCTAATATTAGTTTTTTTCTGTGTTTTTCTGTTTTTGTTTCAGCAATTTGCAGGTGTTTAGTTGGTTGTTAGGGAGCAGGCCGGCAAACCGGCCACCCGCACCCTTAGCAACTGATGACTCATCAGCAGTAAGGTTCCCAGCTGACAGCTGAAAGTAAACAAAAGAATTGATGGCATTTAAAATTAGAGAAAAAAACAGCATGGGGGTCCCCGCCCAATCCTTACCAGGCCTTTCAAGTCTGATATGGATCTTAAGAGGAACTCCATACCAAAATGTAAAAAAAAAAAATTACATGGGGTCCCCCCTAATCCATACCAGACCCTTAGGTGTGGTATGGATTTTGAGGATAACCCCATGCCAAAATGTAACCCTCCCGAACCTTTCCAGGCCACATGTCCTGAACATGGGGGGGGGTGCCCCGGTCAATGACATCACAAGGCAGTGAGGTCACCTGGTGATATCACCAGGAGACTCTGCCCCTTAGTTTACTTATTAATGGGAAGCGGAGGAGCTGTCAGACGGTGGGAGCCAGCATGGGATGCGGACCTCTTTTTTTTTCAGGACGGCGATGCAACGTTTATAGTGCTTGACGCTGGATTTACTTTGGGAGACATTGTGTTTGTTTTTTTTAAATAAAGAACTTGCCAAAAACCGTCTCTTCGTTTTTATTTATATTTGATACTTTTTTTGGTGTATGAGTAGGGGTATAATATACCCCTACTCATTCACATTGGGGGCTGGGATCTGGGGTCCCCCTTGTTGAAGGGGCTTCCAGATTCTGATAAGCCCCCCCCCGCCTGCAGACCTCCAAATCCACTGCCCATTGTTGTGGGGAACAGGCCCTTGTCCCCATCAACATGAGGACAGGGTGCTTTGGGTGGGAGCCTCCCTACCCTAAAACACCTCCCCAAGTTGAGGGCATGTGGCCTAGCATGGTTCGGGGGGGGTGTTCACTCACCCCCCTCCCCTCTTTCCTGACCTGCCAGGCTACATTCTCAGAGAAGGGTCTGGTATGGATGGGGGACCCCCATACCATTTTTTTTAGCATGGGTTTTCTCTCAAATACCAGACCTAAAGGGGACCCCACACTGTTTTCTTTTTTCTTTTGGCGTGTGGTTCCCCTTAAAATCCATACAAGCCCCAAACAGCTTGGGTGTCACCACCCCCCAATCCATACCAGGCTGTTTTTTTTTCTTAAAATTTTTATTCTTTCATTTACACTCAGCTGCCAGCTAATAAGTCATTCTTTGTTAAGGACTCGGCAGCAGTCTTGCTGGCTTGCTCCTTAACAACCAGCTATTCACTTAAAAAACAAATTGCTGGAACTGGCATAAGAGCATTCAGCATTTTTTTCTGCTGGCAAATCGCTCCCAAAAATGTTTTCTGCTCCTAGAAGATAAAGCTTGAAAAATGCTTCTAACCTACAATAGTGTGCATGGACGCATAGGATAACACTATTTTCTTCTAGGGGCAGAAATAAAAAAATGTTCAAAGTAGCTGCTTGGAGCTTAACAATAAACTATGTGCATGAAGCCCTAATATTACCTTTATAAGTTACAACCTAAACAAGATATATTACAGAAGGAAAGCTATGTCAGAGCTGCACTCAAAAATGGTGTGTTCACCGCAGATCAATTTTTGGCTATAGAACAACCTCTGCTCATCATAATTTAAGTATCTTCGAAACGTGATGGTGAATATACAGCATCTCCTTCAGTTACTCTGAGGGAAGAATGAAATAAAAGGAAAAATGCATTGCTTACAGTATTAATCTGATCAGTACACTTTCTGATATTGGAACAATGATAAAGAAAAGTGTGGTTTAAAAGTATAGTTTTGGTAATTTGCTTGATTACCTAATCAATTGTTGCCTTGGAATTTTGTTTAACCACTATTTAAATGTGATAATCTGTCTGACTGCGGGGTTATTTGCCAGTGGTATCCATACACATTAGGGGTATGGGAACCAAATAATGGGGGTATGGGACTAATTAAAAAAAACATAAATCAAAATTCTCTGCATTACTTAACATGAAATGAAAGTAAAAAAATAGTTTTGATGTGTTAGATTTTTTGCTATTGTTATAGTACAATTACGTAGTTGTAGCTATCTTTTTTTTGTTGTTGCGGTTTTGTGATTTGCCATTTTTATACAAATAAATTAACATTCCTATGATTATCCTTCAGTTGTTCTGGTCATAGGCTAGGTGAATGCCCATTCATCCTTTTTTTTTTTCTAATTTCCCTCACACGTGATTGGGTGTTCAACATGAATGAAGATTCACCTTATTCACTAAAGAATTGTTTGAAACATGGGCCAAGTGAGCCACTGCTCATTTAATTATTATTATACAGTATTTATAAAGCGCCAATAGTTTGCTCAGCGCTGTACATTACAAAGGGAGACAGAACAGAACATTACTTAATAAAGCAACATCAATGCATTTTAAATATCTCAAATCAATCTGAAGTATTTTTTAGTTTTGAAGAGAGTGGCGAAGGGTTAGAATTTTTTTTAGAATTTATTGCTGTCTGTGATTTCACTGTAATGATTTACCCTTATGTACTGTTAAGGGCAAGAAATATGGCTTCATGTACACGAGTAGCTCCTAAACTCGAGTTTAGGAGCTTTTGCAATTTTTTTGCCAAAGCTCCTAAACTCAGCTCCATAAAAGCCTATGGGGTTTATTTACTAAAGCTGGAGAGTGCAAAATCAGACTCCCTTCTGCATAGAAACCAATCAGCTTCCAGGTTTCATTGCCAAAGCTTCATTGAACAAGCTGAGGTTAGAAGCTGGTTTCTATGCAGAAGGGAGTCTGATTTTGGACTCTCCAGCTTTAGTAAATAAACCCCTATGTGTCCATGTACACACCGGCTTTTAACAGAGTTTAGGAGCTGCCGTGTTTAGGTGAGGTTAAACCTCCCTCTCTTGAATACGGAAGAATAGCATTCAGGACAGGAAGGTTTAACTGCTGACCGTGGGAAACCGCAAAATGCGGCAAAATCGATGTACTGCGGTTTCCTCGTTTTCAGTTTTCCCATGGCCGGCGGTCAGGGTCGGCTCTTGTACATGGAGCCTTACAGTAAACAAGAGTAAAGGAGTTGGCTAGGGCAACAATAAAAATTGGAGAGGTCAAATACCATTCCTATTCTACATTTTTTTCCTGTCTATATCCCCATTGGACAGCTTTCTCATCCCTTTCAGTCTTTATGTCACCCTATCCTCATTGGAATATAACTATTGAGAATGGAGGTTATTTGTGTGCTAACATCCCAGAAATAGTCTATCTAACAAATTGGATCAAGAATGTATTAGACCTTTCTGGCACCAAATATAACACAAAACAGAAAATATATATAAAAGTTGTTTATATTATCTTTTTTACAGAACATAAAACAAACTCTCAAAACATACACTGTGGGCTTAGAATACAGGGGTACAGCGCCCCATATACAACTCTCATAAGAAAAAATGTAACAGTCTTGTTGTAGAAGCTGTCAGACACGTTTGGGGTATCCCTCTTAAGCAGGGGCATATATACACCTGGCTTTAAAAAAAATTATTAATTACAAAAAACAAACAAAAAAAAAGATATTACAAAGTACAATAACATAGTACTCTAACTACTCACAAACTCATAGAGAGGTTAGCAATTGCAAACCTTAAGATGACAGTTAAAAACAATAAGCCTGGTGGTGTGGTCATGCGGTCATTTGGTGATAGGGTCTCAAAAAGGAAAATTGAGAATTGTAAATGCAGAGATCCAGAGGGCAGCTAAGGGATCTGTAAAAAGTATGTATACACATGCTGACCATAGAAAGTACCCCCCCATAAATAATTACATGCAAAAATCATAAAAAAGCAAATGGATGGCCCCTTTTTGATCTGTGGTTAATGTCAGTCTAAGAGCATGGCCAGCCACAATACTCCAACACTAGGGAACCTAGACAACCATGAAGGAATTCCCCTTATATATGGTACAAGCAGGAAATTACTGAAGGTGGAACTATGAAAATCATAAAGAACACAGGAAGCATACCAGAGTGTCAGAGAAGTTACCATGTATGTATATGCCTAAACTTATGCCCTCTATTGGACCCCCACTACATACAGTATGTGTAGGAAATATATTGTTGCCAGACCAGAAATGATATCCGTTTACACTAATAAAAAAGTTCTATGTTTAATTTATGGGATAGCACCTAATTAGGAAGCATAGTTGTTCCTCACTAAGCAACTTACAATACAGGAGGATACATTTCTTGCTCCTAAACACATGGGTGGTTAATAACAAGTTGAAAATGTATATTATATAGGGCGCTCTTGTTGGAGCCCAACCTCTGTAGCTGTAAGATAAAGGTGCCAGATGGATATCAGGGATGGATGGATGGAAGCAGTAACACTGAGGCAGCTCTTCTTAGAGTGGAAGCAAGGCTCTAATGCAGTAACAAGAAAAAGAGAGGAAGGCGCCTCTAAGTGGAGTATTAACAATTTATTAGTAGACAATGGAAAATGTGCACTTACAAGATAAACGGTTAAAAAGACTCATCGTGTGGTAATTGGATCCAGGTGGGACATCCAGCCGTCCAGCAGCAAGCTATGCCTATAGGATCAGGAAGTAGAGTCCAGGATGTGCCTGTGCATCAAAAATGAAGCTTGGAGAGCAGAGTCAGATGTAGCAGGTGAAAGGGGCGGTAATGCATTTCGGAGCATGCTCAATAGGCTCCTTCTTCAGAATGAGAATCCTGAAGAAGTCACGTGACATAGCGTGATGTAACACGTAGGTACGCGAGGAGGAGCTTCCGGTGCACTGTGATGTCACTTCCGGCACGGGCGCCATCTTGGTGCACCCGTTCTTACCCATGCAGTACACCTATAGTGTGGTGTGAAGGCTGTTTTGTCTCTACAGAATTGTGAGTGGGCATTTTTACTTGTGTCTTGGCGAGTTCATTAAACAGTTTTACACTATGTTGGCTATTCTTTGTCTCACTACTGGGGCCGTTCATGGAGAGTATTAAACATCAGTGGTGTTAGTGGCTGGAGGAAAACCTTTTGAGAGAGGAGAGAGTACCACCATCATTACCAAGAAGATTACCTTGTCTTGGGAGGATCGCTAAAGTGACCTATAAAGCTTATTGGTCCTGTGGGGCCTTGGCAGGAAGGTGAGGGGGTACTTCAGCTATTTGAGGATTTGCACATATTAGCACAAGCACTTGAATACCACCTGCATGTGTGTGATGAACGTTTTGAAGCACAAGTTATTGAATAATCGTGGACATTTTTCACACTTCAGCATTTATGTGCAATAATGAGTAGAGTGCATTATTATTGTTTTGCAGTGTTTTTCAAGGTTCACTGAGCTTAGTATTTTATCCCCTGTAGGGATACACGCACTCTTCTGCACCTATTAATGATCCCTCAGGTGAGGATCAGGAGGAAATTGTATGCATAGTCCTTCTTACTAGTTTATTAAGTGTGGGCTGGCGTTTATGTGGGCCCATCACCTACTATTCATTTGTATATTTATCTCCTGTATTTTCATGTTATTATAAGATGCATGTATAGCGCTGCACTACTTTCTCACTGATTTATATTAATCTTCAGATCGGCGCTTGCGTTCGCACACAGCAAAAGGGTCAATCTGTCCTTCATGGGCTTGTGGCCTGGCAGTGCCTTTTCCTCCTGCGTGATATAGGTTCTGTTTTGCATCTTTTTCCAGAAGAGCCCTGTTTCATCACAGCTGAACACTTGTTGAGTGATGTATCCTTCTGCCTTCATGAATTCCGCAAATTCTTTTTTGTAGGCTTTTACAGCAGCCTTGTCAGAATTGGAAACCTCACCATGTCTTGTCACACTGTGGATGCCACTTCTCTTGCGGAATTTTTCAAACCACTTTCTACTGACTGTAAATTCTTCACTTTCTGCACTTGTAGAGGGTTTTTTTTGCAGTAACTCACTGTGCGATTTCCTAGATTTTTCACAGATCATAGCTTTACTAACGCTATCACCTGTCAGCTTTCTCATTCAACCACACTAACAAAATTTTTCCACCTCTTCCAGCACTTGCATCCTCTGCTTGGTTAACACCGTTACTCCTTTTGCCACATCAGCTCCTTTGATGGCAGCTTTCTTCTTCAAAATAGTTGACTTCGCCATCTTGTACTCCGTGGCCAGATCAGTCACACGAATACCATGATAATGCTTTTCTACAATTTCCTTCTTTAACTCAATGGTTATTTTCTTCACAACCTTATTTTTACCATTCTTGCTCTGCACTTTATTTTTACCACCATGCTCGCTCTGGACATTCTTGTCACCTTCAATACTGCTCTGCACATTCTTGTCCCCTTCATTATTGCTCTGCATGTTCTTGTCTCCTTCATTACTGCTCTGCACTTCCTTTTTACCACTATGCTTGCTCTGCACATTCTTGTCACCTGCATTACCGCTCTGCATGTTCTTGTCACCTTCATTACTACTCAGCACGTTCTTGTCACCTTCTTTACTGCTCAGCACGTTCTTGTCACCTTCTTTACTGCTCTGCACATTCTTGTCACCTTAATTACAGCTCTGCACCTTCTTGTCACCTTCATTACCACTCTACACTTTCTTTTCAACAACCTGCTTGCTCTGCACATTCTTGTCACCTACATTACAGCTCTGCACCTTCTTGTCACCTTCATTACCACTCTACACTTTCTTTTCAACAACCTGCTTGCTCTGCACATTCTTGTCACCTTCATTACCGCTCCACACTTTCTTCTTACCACCATGCTTGCTCTGAATTTTCTTTGCGGCCATACTGAATGTCAGGTACAGTATGTGCTAAAAAGCACACCAAAAAGCTTCTCAGTACTGTAAGTGTCTTCACAGTACACTTTCAGTGTCTGTCTGTGACCGCGATCTCACCTACAGGAAGTCACAACCACATGTCAGAGCACTGAAGATGGCCTCAGCTTGTGTTTGTCAACCAAAGCAAATTTTTTGCGAACTCTTCTGTCCACAAACCAAGTTGTTCCTAAACAGAACCATTCGTGAACTGAGTTATCACTGTAATACCTTTGCAATTTCCATTCCCTCTGGAGTGTTTATTATCTAGTTCATGCAAGTGGCATATGTAATATAGGCTATACAGGCACAATCTAGAAAAAACATTTATTCAGTATGTAAACAAAACAAAAACAACTAAACTAAGGCACATATGAATATCCTTGTGGAGTTAGTCAGACAAGAAAGTATGAGCCTGCTGTATTATTCCTGCTGTTCCTAGTGGCACTGACCATCTATAATCCTATAATCCAGGGTTTCTCAACCAGGTTTCTTTGGAACCCTGAGGTTCCTCCACAGGTTGCTAGGGGTTCCTTGAGCAAAAAGCAGTTTCAAACTCCCACTGATATTAATTATCTGTCTGTAAAGAGGGCAGTCTTCCCACTGGTCAACAATATAAGAGTGTCCTTCCCTCTCTGACAATTAATATAAGGGGTTATTCTTCCATTGACAACCTATGTATGGAACCAGTACACCAACAGGCAATATAAAAAGTCACTTTTGCACTGACCACCAATGGAAAGGCTGCTACAATTTCTACCATTGGTGTTTGTTTTCTGGACATTTTTATTATTATTATTTGTTCCATTCCATGTTTGTTACTGAAACAATTTTTATAGAACAGGGGATTGTTAAAAAACTGTTCTGGGTGTCAAATATGCTAGGTATGCTACATTTTTTACTCTTTGATGTATTATTGTATTCACAACTTACTGAACATGCAAATGCACCATGAGGTAGCGATGTAATAATTTAGCAGGGGTTCCCCGAAACATAAAAATGATTTCAAGGGTTCCTTTGTGTTAAAAAGTTTGAGAAAAGCTGCTATAGACATTTCTGGCACACCTTCCATAATAATGCTAAGGGGTCCTCTCAGTAGAGATAATATGCAGTGGAGAAAAAAAGGAACATTAAAGCTGGGCTCAGGTAAGTAAAACCTGAAAGTGTGTATGCTTGAATAAACTGGGGAAATACATTTCTTTGTTCCTGGCTTTGGACCATGTCTGGTTTAGTTTAGTTAAATTAATCACAATGGGGAATCTGACAAAACTTTCTAACCCAGACTGTACTTTGTTCAGCTGTTTTGGTCTGATGTATATATTTTGCCATTATTATTATTATACAGGATTTGTATAGTGCCAACAGTTTACACAGCACTTTACAACGTGAGGGCAGACAGTACAATTACAGTACAATTCAATACAGTAGGAAACAGAGGGACCTGCTCATTAGAGCTTACAATCTAAATGTTTCCATCAATTGTACTCCGTTCATGGATCAACAGCGTTGCAATAACCTGTTATTTAAACTCTCCTTTGACTTAATATACTGTATGTTTTCCATTTCCATCATATCTGGTTAATGATTTCGCTATGATTTTCTGTTTTTAGTTTGCATCTCCTTGAGTGATCTGTTGGGATCAACTTATAGAAGCATCTCATTTTAAAAAATTGTATCCATCACCAAAATTTGTTTTGTTTGTTTTGGACTGAGTATGGAGTAAAACAATGTCACATGCATACATTTATAGTAGGTCAGTTGGGGTGATTTCCTATAGCATCCATCAGAATGAGTGTCCCCATTGCTCCAAAGTGACAACTGAAAGTTTTGGATTTTGTCTAACTTTCAGTCACCAGTGGTCAGCGGGAGAAAATTACATTAAACAAGTACATTCACTTCAAGGTTGTTTCCATGTGCTGGTATATTTTTGCATATTTTCATACAAGTATAGCACAAAAGACTATCTTTTATAACACATGCATTTTTTTTATTTTATTGAACAAACTGGGAACTGCTGGAAACCACAGAGTGTGTTAGAAAATCCCCAGAATGTGGTTGTTACAGAGAAGGGATGACATTTGATAATAAGTCTTTTAAATTTATGCAATTTGGATATTTCAGTGTTATTATGATATATTGGGTACTTATGAGTGTATTATTTTTGTTTGCAGTACACTGTTATTAAATAGGTCCTAGGTGTGTACAAAATGGTTTGAAATGGTACAGAACTGCATAAGCCATTTACAGAAAATGGCATTTATTTATATTAGCCAAACATTTACAGAGTGCTGTATTTGTTATCATTTCATTATAATATGGATCCTTTTGTTAATATACCAGTAGCACAGTGAGAGATTTATTGACTGACCTAGCAACAGATTTCCTCTGTCCTAGTTGATAAATCTCTTTCATTTACAGTTGTGACCAAAATTATTCAACCCCCAATGCTGTAAAGGGGTTTAGGGACTATAGTGTACATTTGGAATTGTATTCAGAATCAAATCCTACAAGGACGTTGTAACTACCCAAATGCAACTAAAATGACATCAATTGTTTATGTAATACAGTAGTAAATGGTTCTTATGTGGTTTCTTCATTGCCACAATTATTCAACCCCTTAAAGACTACCACTCTGAAGAACAGAGGTTCATACAGGTGCTTTCCATCAGGTATTGAAAACACCTGTGGATGTCACCGAGCAGCAATCAAGCATAATAAGCACCAATTAGGCAGCTTTAAAATGACTGTGATACTCAGCTCCTTCTAGACATTTACTGGTGTGGTTACAAACATGGTGAAGGCAAGAGAATGGTCCAGGAAGACAAGAGAAGAGGTGATTTCTCTTCACAGGAAGGGCAATGGCTATAAGAAGATTGCAAAGATGTTAAACATACCAAGAGACACCTTAGGAAGCATCATTCGCAAATTCAAGGCAAAGGGCACTGTTGAAACGCTACCTGGTCGTGGCAGAAAGAAGATGCTGACTTCGACTGCTGTGCGCTACCTGAAGCGTAGAGTGGAGAGAAGTCCCCGTGTGACTGCTGAGGAACTGAGAAAAGATTTGTCAGATGTGGGTACAGAAGTTTCAGCCCAGACAATAAGACGCACACTGCGTAATGAAGGCCTCCGTGCCAGAACTCCCAGGCGTACCCCCTTGCTGTCTCCAAAGAATAAGAAGAGTCGACTGCAGTATGCCAAAAGCCATGTGGACAAACCACAAAAGTTGTGGGATAGTGTTCTGTGGACTGATGAAACAAAATTAGAACTGTTTGGGCCCATGGATCAACGCTATGTTTGGAGGAGGAAGAACAAGGCCTATGATGAAAAGAACACCTTGCCTACTGTGAAGCATGGTGGAGGGTCAATCATGCTTTGGGGCTGTTTTGCTTCTGCAGGTACAGGGAAGCTTCAGCGTGTGCAAGGTACCATGAATTCTCTTCAGTACCAGGAGATATTGGATGGAAACGTGATGCAGTCCGTCACACACCTGAGGCTTGGGAGACGTTGGACCTTTCAACAGGACAATGATCCCAAGCATACCTCCAAGTCCACTAGAGCATGGTTGCAGAGGAAAGGCTGGAACATTTTGGAGTGGCCATCGCAGTCACCAGACTTAAATCCGATTGAGAACCTCTGGTGGGACTTAAAGAAAGCAGTTGCAGTGCGCAAGCCTAAGAATGTGACTGAACTGGAGGCCTTTGCCCATGAAGAATGGGCGAAGATACCCGTAGATCGCTGCAAGACACTTGTGTCAAGCTATGCTTCACGTTTAAAAGCTGTTATAACTGTAAAAGGATGCTGTACTAAGTACTAAGATTGAATGTCACTTGGGGGTTGAATAAAACTGATAATGCTGTGAGCACAGAAAAGACATTTGTGGTTATTTCATTATAACTGTTATGTTATATTTGTCTGACCTACAAGTGCCTCTTTAATGTAAATGTAAGCAAGATGACTGAATGATCAAAAGCAATGTCAAACTGGCCAAAACACTCAATTTCAGTGGGGGTTGAATAATTTTGGTCACAACTGTATCTTCATCTGCATGAAGCATCACTTTGACAACCTACAAAACAAAAATATTCTTGGCAAATCAATGTTTTTTTCCATGATATTTATACTAAGAAAATAGGTCAAATATATCATACTGTAAAATAGTCTGAGAACTTCACAAGATACAGTAAATGGTAAGCAAGTAACTTAGTTGGGTCAGTATGCCCCCAAACGTTTATACGAAAACAAAGTAACAAGTTGCATTATATACTTTATGTAGTGTAACCCTCAAAGGGTATTTTTGGGTTGTCTGTTTTGCGCCTCAACTCCAAAAACAACCTCAGCCCTTCTAGCACACCTGGTTAGATGTAAGGCACTGCAGAATTGATAAAGGTACAAGTATCAAATATATTTTACCTGGCTGTGGTTTGCTACCAGAGAGTATGCACTAAATAGTTTAATGATAAATGCACTTTATCTATTGATACAACTTTAGTCTGAATTGCAGTAGAACATAAATGAGCATATAGTGGGTAAATGTGTCTGTTAGGGTAACAACTATGCCATAGTAACTAAGGTTAGGTTCTGTGCCATTAACAAAATCAATATGGGAATCAGAGAATCAGTAATAAACAATGTAAATAAATGTTAAATGCATTATGAGTGATTGACTGGGTATGGTGCAGCGTCTCCTAAGACATACCTCTTTAACTAAGCCTTGATTTTCCCTTTTATTGTATGTTTTGGCTAGAAAGCATGGTAAGGTTATTTATAACAAAGAGTTATACAAAATATTGTACATAATAGGGCACAACAAAAGCAAATTAACCATTTAAGCTCTGGAAGCTTTTACCCCCTTCAGGCCATTTTTTTTATATTCGGCATTGCGCTACATTACTTACAATTGCATGATCATGAAACACTGTACACAATTATTTCAACACAAATAGATGGAAAATTAAAATAAAAACAATATTTACTACTTTCTGTAATAAAATATATCCAACAAAATTTTTTTTTCAAATGTAATTTCTTTGTAAATTTAAAGGGGTTGTAAAGGCTCCAGGTTTTTTTTTACCTTCATGAATTCTATGCATGAAGGTAAAAAAAACTTCTCTGTGCAGTATTCCCCCCAGCCCCCCTAATACTCACCTAAGCACTCCTCTTGATCCAGTGATGTGCACTGGAGTTTTTGCTATCCCAGGACTCCTTCTCCTCAGTGGCAGAGACATTGGCTCTCATTGCTCTCAATCATAGCCAGTGAGCCAATGAGAAGAGAGGGGGCAGGGCTGATCCATGTGTGAATGGTCACACGGAGCAGCAGTTGGAGAGTGTGCATGCTCAGGTGCCCCCATAGCAAGCTGCTTGCTGTGGGGGCACCCTACAGGAGGGAGGAGCCAGTAGCACCAGCGGAGGACCCAAGAAGAGGATGGTCCTGTCTGCTCTGTAAAAAACCATGGCACACAGCAGGTAAGTATTGACATGTTTGTTTGTTTGTTTTTAAAGTTAAGCCTTTAGAATCATTTAAGCCAAAATGTATTCTGCTACATGTCCTTGGTAAAAAAAAAAAAAAAGAAAAAAAAATCTTAATAAGTGTACATGAACTGGTTTGTATGAAAGATATTGCTTCTACAAACTATGATATATATATAAAAAAACTGATCAATTCTGACGTACTGATGGCCTATCTCAATTCTTGAGGCCCTCAAAATGCCAGGACAGTACATATACCCGCAATGACCACTTTTTGGAAAGTAGACAGTCCAAGGAATTTAGTAAGAGGCATGGCGAGTTTTTTGAAGTTGTAATTTTTTTGTCACATTTTTTGGAAAATTACTAAATTTAATTTTTTTTCATAAATTTTTTTACATACTGTTATAAGTGCAATACAGCATCATTTGGTGACAGTTGGTGACAGTATGTTAAAAATTTATATATATTTTTTTTATTTTTTAAACATTATTTTTATTTAATTTTTTATATACTTTCATCAGAGTAGTTCAGTGTCACTGTAGTAGGGGGACTGTGGGAGGAGGGTGATTAGGGATTTTTTTTTTTTTTTACACTTTAATTGCTGTTACAGTGAAAATCATTGTAACATAACTATTAATTTGTCATGAATGTAACCCATTCATGACAGTGAAAAACATTTATCTGTGATTGGCTACAGTTAATCACATGGTAGAGGGTGCTCTGATTGGTCCATGTATCATGTGATAGCTGTGGGCAAAGCACAGCTCACTGGTATAGGAAGCAGAGCTGTTATGAACGACATTCATTCATAACAGCTTTGTTGACATTGTGATCATGTGATCACGTAGTGATCACATGATCCCTGGACCGCACCAAGCTACAGAATACCGGGAGCCACAATCCACTGTGTTCACTGGGCGTGCAGACTAAACCTGTGCAAGCTGGATGACATACATGTTCGTCATCCAGCCTGCACATGCTACCTGCCTGCAATGAATGAACTGTGGGCAGGGCAGTCAGTAAGTGGTTAACATAGTTTACATGCAAATAATAAACAAAAATTGGCAAAATAATAAACCAAAGTGAAAGAGGGGTGAAAAGATTGAATTAAAGCAAATATCAGTTAACTAAGTGGTAATAAGGAGTTAAGTTTTCTATGCACATTAAAAGGCAAACCTATAGAACAATACAGTATATTACAATACAATCCATAGTAATAATATTGGTATTTGTGTATGTATTTAGTGCATTTCTGAATTAAGCTTGCAACCATTGTTTGCAGGCTTCATGCTTTCAACTTGTACCAAAATACCTGATGTTCCAGACATAAGTTTTGTTAACTGATAACTTCTTGTGCTCTTTGCCTGTTCTACATTCTTTGATTTACACAAGTACCAAAATAAACCCGCATACAGTCATGTACAGAAGTATAGAAATTCATGTCTATTCACTTCCCGACCAACCTGTATACTGTACACTATATTGCCAAAAGTATTGGAACACCCCTTCAAATCATTGGATTCAGGTGTTCCAATCACCTCAATGACCACAGGTGTAAAAGATCAAGCACCTAGGCATGCAGACTGCTTCTACAGACATTTGTGAAAGAATGGGTCCCTCTCAGGAGCTCAGTAAATTCAAGTGTGGTACTGTGATAGGTTGCTACCTGTGCAATAAGTCCATCCGTGAAATTTCCTTGCTACTAAATATTCCACTGTCAAATGTTCGTGTTATTAATAATAGTGGAAGCAACTGGGAACAGCAACTCAGCCATGGCCGAGCAAAGCGTTGGATGCAGTGGTGCTGCCACTGAACTCTAGAGCAGTGGAGAGGTGTTCTCTGGAGTGACAAATCACATTTCTCTGTCTGAAAATCCGATGGATGTGTCTGGGTTTGGCAGTTGCCGGGAGAATGGTACTTGTCTGACTGCATTGTGGCAAGTGTAAAGTTTGGTGGAGGGGGATTATGGTGTGGGGTTGTTTTCAGTGGTTGCGCTTGGCCCCTTAGTCCCAGTAAAAGGAACTCTTAAGGTGACAGCATATCAACTTTGTGGGAACAGTATGGGGATGGCCCCTTCCTGTTCCAACATGGCTGAGCACAAGTGCACAAAGTGCGGTCCGTAAAGACATGCACAAGTGAGATTTGGGTGGAGGAACTTGACTGGCCTTCCCAGAAGAGTTGGAGATGTTACAAGGGTGGCCCAACTCAATATTGAACCCTACAGCCTAAGACTGGGATGCCATTAAAATTAATGTGCATGTAGAAGGCAGGCATCCCAATACTTTTGGCAATATAGTGTGTGTGTGTTTATATCAGGGGCGGACTGACCATTTGGAAACTCGGGCACTGCCCGAGGGCCCGGGGTTAGTAGGGGGCCCCATGAGATGCCCCTGGTACCCTTTTTATATGCTTTTTTGAGTTTGGGCAAGGACACAGGGGCCCCATGATCCCCTATTGCCCGGGGGCCCTATGAGTTGTCAGTCCGCCCCTGGTTTTTATATATATATATATATATATAAATTATATACGTCCTCTAGTGGAAGTGGATATCCTGGGATCATGGCTGCTGCTGCAGTCATGATCCTGGTATCAAAGCGATGAGTTTTCCTGTAAACATGTTCTGATTGTCTCTACAGCTGCAGCTTCACCATTTTTTCAGGGAGCAGAAAGGGGCCCCATCCTCCCTCCACTCCCCCCCGCCACTGTCTCTAGGTTCTGTGGTGCAATCAGAGAGTTCAGGACCACTGTATCCTGCGTAGTCCGGTGAATATAGACAATCTCAATTTGGTCTGTAGTTTTTGAGGGCAGACCAGAGATCTGGGGTCTGTCACTAACCATACTATCACAAAATGTGTTGTTCATACCTTGTGATAACAATAAATTTGATTTAAAAAAAATCAAACGGACAGTGGAGCAAATAAATGTAAATAAAATAAATAATACAATAAAAAACAAATATTGTGTGACATAAAATATTGCAAAAACAACCACTTTATTTCCCAAGACCTTTGCCTTAAAAAAAATATAATTGGGGGGGGGGGGGTTTCTAAGTAATTTTCTAGCAAAAAAATGCTAACTTTCACATGTATGTGAGAAATTTCAGAATTGGCCCTGTTCAAGCGGCTATGGGGGCGGTTGTATGAGTTAGACAAGTAGCTATTGAATGGTTGTATGCAGCACCTCTGACTCCTAGGCAGGGAAATACACCTTTACATTGCATGGCCCTCATCATAGTAGCTGTTTAGCAAGGAAGTTGAATAAGAATGGGTTAAATACAGATCTCTCTCTAGGGGCAATCTACAAATCTTTGTGTTTACTAGAATAATAACATAATGTAAGCAAGCATGTTTTTTTAAAAAGTGAAAAGATGTAATTTAATGGCAATAAAATCATAAAACCTACACTATACCTTCCCTTTAAGTATTTAGTACACTTTCCAAAATGAAATACAAACATTAAATATTTGGTTATTTTTTTGTAGCACAGAACACCACAGAATATGTGTTAATGGTTTGCACCAATGCACCTGTAATCATATTCCTAAAACACTTATCAAACACAAAATGAATGCACTGGAACAAAATGCATATTTTCAAACTCCAGACATATTTAGTTATAAAATTTGTGTCTACAAATAATTGAGGACATTTCCATTTCCAGAGCTGTTTTTAAGCATTGTTGTCTACCAGTGCTTAGCATAATAATTTAGCTTGGGGTTGTTAAATTAATGACCTCATTGGACTCCATTGTAACAATTCCCACACTGGAAATTGATGCTTAGTGCTTGGAGGGCTTTTGTGCCTTTATTACATTTGTGGTTCCTGATTATTATATCTATATAAACTGAAATATTTAGACCATTATTCTGTTTTGCAAAAATGCATTATCCTCCTCCACTCTATTAAAGTCATTACCAACTATTAAAAAGAAACAATCTTTGTAAAGCAAAACAACATTGGCTCTCCTGGCACGGAAATAAATGAGCTGGAGACTGGCATTTATTGTGAGATGTAAAGAGCACAAGTCACCTGCAAACAAGAACATATTAGAGATATGGTGAAATAAATAATAATGTGTACTACACAATAGTTGTGTGTTACAACTGTAACACTTTCAACATCTTACAAAGCTACATATGTTTGCCATTATTAATGCAGGTAGCCTCAGAGCTTGCTTGGTGAACAAGATTCTACCTAAATGAAGAACATTAAATTAATATTTTGCATTCTACTGTTGTACAAGGCATACAGTAAAATTACAAATTACTTGTCATATGGACAAAAGGGTGCAATTATATATAGATGTCATGAAGAATTATGCATTTGGGCAAACTAGAAAGCCCATATTACACTGGGAGGGGGCTCAGTTGATTGAGAGAATTACTGAGTCTGACTACCCAGTCATTTACCAATCTGGTTGGTGCATTTGAGGGTAAATGTGGGCTTCATGAAATGTAATCTTGTGCAAAGATACACATGTGTAGCCTGGCCTGAACTTGAGCCCTGTTCACTATGATATGGGATGTGACTGTGAAAGACTGATTGCTGAGAGGTGGGACAACATCCCTGTGTCCCTCCAATTTGGTCCTGGAGCGCACGACCACATTGGTTTGCCTTCCAGCAGCCATTTTTCACCCATTAGACTCCTATCCAGGTATACAAGCATCTCAGTTTTTCTCTCAGCAATCGGTATTTCACAGTCACATCCCATATCTGGTCCTATCCTTGAGGTACCTAGCATTGCTGATTCCACTCCATTATATGCTTTTCATCCTCTCATTTTACTGCAACCCATTGTTTTCATTCATTTTTATACACTTGCACACAGACATTTTTATGTTTATTTTAATTTTTATTGTTGCATCTACTATAAAAATGTTATAATTTCTAATAATTTTTAAAATAATTTTGAGCACTTTGCATGAAAATGCTCTAATATATTACTTTCTCTAGCCATACATAACACTTAAAGCTACATATACATAATTTATTATGGTTCATGATTTTTGCATTTCTTACTACTTTGATATTTGCAATTGATGTATGTATTTATTTATTTATTTATGTATTTGAGCTATGGCAGCATTATAAATAACCCCCTCTAACTCCTCCCTCTCTAATGAGCAGAGGAGGTGGAGCATTGCTCCCAAGACATTCAGCCATGGCTTTTTACAGCATGACCTTCATGTAGGCTGGTCAGTAGCTCTGAGGAAAGGGACTCGTCCCTGAAACATGTTAGCTATTTAAACGCACTGACAGTAGAAACACCTTGCCCGTTGTTGCGGCCATCTCCATTATGCAAAAGCTTTTTATACATGCTATGTCTGTGAGTATGTTTTTGTCTTTTACATCTTTGAATAAATCTTGGATAATGCACTAGCTGTTTGCACCACCTGTCTGCTCTTTTTCTAGTGCATGACCTTTCACCTGGTGGTGAGAGAGGGTGTGTGGACTGACTGCTTACCTGAGAACATTTATCCAGCACCAGAGGTGAGAGGTCTCTGGCCAAAACCAAAAGGAGTAAACTAAGTAGACTGCTATGACACCTTCATTACTATGGATTACAAATACTCTTGCAGAAGCCCTCACTCTCAAAGGAAGAGTTAAGGGCCCAACCACTGGCAGACTTTACATCAGTTCTCCCTCTGGCCTGTGATTTAGTTAGATCCTTGAAAGCAGGAGATGGGTCATATTGATTGTTGTCTCCCACAGAGCTCCCAGTTATAGTGACTCAGATATTGTATTCTTACCTATTTTATGCTTGGCCATCTTTTAATATCAGCTTATTGCTCCATTTGTTAGGCCCGAACAAAATCCCTTTGTTTTTTCACTGGTGACTTGGTAAGTGTTGGGTTCCGTTTAGGGTGGGTCTTCACTGGGCACAAAGAAAAAAATTACAATCCAGGAGCTCTTTAGAGAGTAAGAGCTTTATATATATTTTGATATTGCCGTGCAATACTAGAACATTTTTAAAAGAGAAGTATGAATTTATAAAAAAATACATTATAAGAAAATATTATACTCACCTAGGTGTATGCAGCATTGATCCAATGCTGCATCTACCCCCCTCCCCTCCTGCCATCTTTGCACTGATAACTGAGCGATCAAACACCACTGACCACTCAGTTCTCCCCTTTGCTCTTACCAGAGAGCAGTTGTTGTAAGTCACTAGCTATCTGCTCTGCCTCAATAAATGCTGGGCTGGGCTGAGGAGGCAATGGCTGGCTCTGTTTCCCAGCGGTACAGCTGAGAGGATGAGCCGACTGCTTCTAGGTGGATCCCAACCAAATGGTTCTATTCAGAGCCTGGACCAGGTCCATGATGTGGCTTTAGCCTGCTGTCAGGTAAAAATGGGTCACAGGAGCACAGAACAAACTGCACTCCTGTGATCCATAGAAGTATATCCAAAATGCTTTGACTATCCTTCTCCTTTAACCAATTTGCTTATTCAGCCAAATTCTTATTTTAGGTAAATCTCTACCCTTTTTTTAAGTTTTACCCCACATAGGTGTGCAAAAAATTAGGACAGGAGCTTTCCACTTCTTAGAGTTTGTTGTGAAGTCCTGCCTTAACACTATACCCCACGTATTATAGTTACAACCTTATTTGCTGTTCCTATAGTGGTAGAAGACAGACGTGGCAAGGTGAGAATCAATCTTATTTCTAGAGGAGGACGAGAGCCACCATAGATGAGTTTCTCACCTTGCGTTTTTAGCCCTTGTGTAAATACTGCTTTGTTCAGGCTTAGGCCAGAAACTTTAAAAACATGGCTGTATTCTGGGATTATGCATTACAATTATTTTTACAATGATAACAGACTTCATCAGATGTCCACAGAGTGTGGTCACAAACAAATCCAAACAATTTTGTGCAATTTTTACTTTGGAGAATATTAAGCGTAGAATGCCAGCATTGCCTAGCCATAAGACAAGGTTTGGGCCTCCAAATTAGTTGCTAATACAACTGCAACAGAATGCAAGGTGCTTTCCCTGCTGCAATGTGGATGTGGATTTGACCTAAAAATATTTGGGGGTTCCCAGAATGCAGAGGTGGTATTTTGAAGTTTGTAATTGACCTTTACAGGCACCACATACCTGTTCTCAATCCATGATATAATTGTACTGGAATTTTTAAGTGCAGATCTATCTTTCATCTGCCACATTTTCTGAACAGTAAATCTCAGAATATGGACCAGTATGGTACCGTCATTACTCTTTACCAGCTGTTGACCGACAGGCCCTGCTGGGTGCTTTAATGTGAGTTTCTACACATACTGTGTATTCCCTATCCACCTCTGATCTTGGCAGGCTCTCTCTATTGCAGTGTTAAGCAAATACTGTGCAACATACAGTTACGGTGTTCACTGATCCACATTGCTTGCAATGATCACTCATTCACAAAGTGTTGCAGCAACAATAAGTCTCCTTATGGAGCTGTCAGATTCAGCTGAATGCAGGTGATGTTTTTTGTGCTTGGATTCAGGCCACAACTACATAACACTCCTTGTTGTTTAACAGGCAGGATTCCCATACCTCCAATGTCTAAGTTATCCTTCATTACCTCTGACTTTGGCTGTGCAGTATCTTTTGAACTCCCTCTGCTCAGACCTCAGAAGCATTGTGCTTGAGCATGATAATAAATAGGTCTGTTGCTGATCTGCTTTTAAACTAACCGGTCATTTTCCTATAACTCCCGAACAAAAATTAATGCTGCTTATGCAGCCAGACATTGGGGGAGATTTACTAAAACTAGTGCACTCAGAATCTGGTGCAACTGTGCATGGTAGCCAATCAGCTTCTAACCTGGAAACTGATTGGTTTCTATACAGAGTTGCACCAAATTTTGCGCTCTCCAGTTTTAGTAAATAAATCTAATTGCATACTATGATTTTACAGCTGCACATAAAGCAAGGGTCTTGATTCTGCGTGCACCATCGCTGACACTCTTTTCTAATGTTTTCACCACATTTATGATGTGCATTTATTCCTGAGAAGTGACACAAAAAAACTCTAATAAGGCAATACCTGTTGTATCCATTACATGCAGAGTGATTACCTAAACAACCAATCACATTGCAGTTTTCTAGAAGCAAGTCACTTATATGATCACCTGTATGATTTCTGATTGTTATGCAAGGACATTGTCCTCATTATTTTAGTGATCAAGATAAGCCTCTTTCAATCAGGGTGCCATCTCAGTTCTTCGGGGGTGCCTTTAGAAAAAACAATTGCTCCAAATTGCCCAAAAATTGTCAACAAACTAGCAAGTGGATCAAGCCTGCTGCTTTTTTTTACATAAAGCTAAGGTTTTTTATTGTACATCATTACATGAGCACTGTGTAGGTCAGCTGTTAGCTTCCTAACACCCAATGAGGTTATAGGTTGATAAGGAGGACATCAGGCACCTAAGTCCTTGTTTGCCTCACCCCTGCCCCTTTCTTTTAACACTGGGGTCACATTAGCTGAATGAGGGAGAGAAACTGCGGGAGAAGAGAAACATTGGAATACTAGTCAGTACCAGTGTGCAAAGGAGTATTTGCTTTGTAAATATAATTCACCTCTAATATTGGGTGTCCTACACGTGCAGATGTTGCTGTATTATGAAAAACTATAGGATTAGCTTTTTACATTTTTAGGTTGAGGTGCCTTGAGATTGGGCATCATTTTAAAGGGTGCCTTGACTGAAAAAAGGTTGAGAAACACTAAGCAATGTCATGAAGATTATCTAGATCAAAGCAGAACCTGAGGTAAACATCTCAAACACATCTGAAAAATAATAATACATATGTTTGCTACTCAAGGATTTGGAATTCTATGCAGTGTTGTGAATTAAACACCTCTATCACACTCAGGGGCGGACTGACCATTTGGAAACTCGGGCACTGCCCGAGGGCCCGGGGTCAGTAGGGGGCCCCATGAGATGCCCTGTTACCTTTTTCATAGGCATTTTTGAGTTTGGGCAAGGACACAGGGGCCCCATGATCCCCTATTGCCCGGGGGCCCCATGAGTTGTCAGTCCGCCCCTGATCACACTGCACATCCAGTCTGGAAATGTATCTATATCCTGGTTCAGAAATATAGCGATCTACCTCACTTCTCCACCTTCAGACTGCTTTCTGGATAATATATTAGAATGATCACTCCTGTCCAATAAGCAGGAAGCTGACTCAGAAGGTAGTAATGCTAACATAGGAAATAGCAAAGTGGTTGTTGTCCTTACTAGGTGAGGTGTATGGTTCACAAATAAGGACAAGCCAAATTGAAAAGTTCTTTGGCAGAGTACCATAAATTTGGGCAGTTAGCTGTTTGCATGAGGTTCCACTTTTATGAAAAATGCTCAATCCATTTCTCCCATGTCTTAGTCTCAGCAAAACTCCAGAACTCTGCAAGAAAGGCATACAGGATTATCCAAAATGTGCTATGCATAATCATGTGTCAGATTCTGGTTTACTTCAGTTACATAAAGATAAATGTTCTTTTTGGAGGTTTGCTATGGGTTATTGCTTTTTTTGCATATCTAAATGGCACTTTTATTTATTTATTTATTTTTTTAAAGAAAGGACACGGGTCTTCACAGTTATGTTATATAAAAAGTAAACCTGATGTGGCCTAAAAAGTGCCTAATGTGACATTAGTGATGAAGGGCTTGTTAGATGCATCATGCTTACATGTGGAATTAACTTTAAGATAAATTTTGAATACTAAGATCCTTCTGAATTGATTGTGACTTCTCGCTGGGTGGCTTTGAGTTGATTTTTCATTCTTATTAACCTATATAAAGAGTAAAGCAGTTATGATGCCAACAAATGCTTGATTTCAAGATAAGTCAAGTTCATGTTATCAGTCTTGGCTCAGGATGGAAAGCGTCCCACAAAGACACAGGAATTGATTTGAAGACTAAGAGCCTTTGAAAACAAATTCAGGAATCCCTACTGACATAAAAGCCTTAGGCATTAAGATTATTTGAATGGTAGGCACAGAAATTATTGTCAATCTCAACTTTGACAGAAGTAAAAGGCCCTGTGTAATGCCTGAATCTAGGATCTAAGGGGCTCCATAAGGACACAAGGATTGTCTTAAGACAAACACACGTATACATGGTATTACCATGTGTGCCTTTTAGGTCAATTGAAGTTAACTCTAAGATGGCAAAACATTTTTTTTTTAAGTTTGAAGTTCTAGTAGTATCTCATAGTATTTAATGCAGGAGAGTATTGAACTATGTATGTCTTACTTTCAACTCACTTACACAGAATTACCTACTGCTCTGTAAATTGCCAACATCCCCCATTATACCGTCAAAACTCTGTGTTTCCCTATTTGGGACTTTTTAGGCAATATATCATTATATATATTTAAAAAGCAACAATGCCAGTCTTTATTGTATTGTATAAAATGCTATAAAAGGATAACATGGCTGTTTTTTGTACATCTACAATACAAAGCAGTACATAGAATGGATACCCAATATCCGTAGTTGACAATAATTGTCTTTCATCACCTGACACATTTCACAGAAAAACTCCTTCACAAAAAGGGCATACCATATCTACCACATAATTTAGATTGTTAAATATATGTTTCATATAGTACACTCCATATCACCTACAGAAGGCACACCTATTTACATTGCATAGCATATTGATACAAAGATTCAACCGTAGCATTAATATAAATTAAGGGCTGCCAACAATCTGTTCCACTGCTCTGGGCCAAGGTTGGACATCTTACACAGAGCATCAAGTGTCCACTGAGGCCACCTATGTGTGTGGAAAAGCAAGGGAATACACTGCTACTAGCTGAATTCCAACTGACCGAAAAAATACATGTGAGTGAATTAAAAGGGCATTCCCATCTATGTACCTGATACCCAATGATCTAAGGCATTTAGTAGTATTGTTATTTGAATACCACCTGTGAACATTCCCTTATCTGTACTGATTCCATCCATCCTTGTCTACACATAAAGAAATAGAGGAGAATATACAAATATAAACTTCCGATGTGTTCTGCTGTGTCTGATCTTTAGGCTGTCAGAAGATCAACCTCCCAATGCCTAAATATAGAGAGCAACTGAGCATGTGCAGATCAAGGTGAGACAGTTTATTACTGGATTTTAAACAGTATAGGCAGTTTTTTTTAATGTTTTGCATAACAATACTTACAAAAGGGGCCAGCATATGGAGATCTAGTAGGATCTCTTCATTTTCTGACTAAAGTTCCACTTTAATTAAATCTATCCCTGGCATTCACTGATTGTACCTTGAGTCAATGATTTGTAATATATTTCCAGCTTGATCCAAGATGGTCATATTGTACTCAACATTTGGGTATCCAGATCTCTTTACCTCAGCACAGTCTTTGTAGATATACTGACCAAAGCTCCATGTCAACATACAGCTATGGTATTTATCTGCAAATACTAATAGCAGATGTATTTATTACAGGTTCTGAGATAGAACCATCAATTTATGCAATACTTTAAATATTTATTACACATTCACATCAGTCCCTGCCCTAAGGAGCTTACAATCTAAGTTCCATTACTCACATTCATACATAAACATACTAGGGCCAATTTAGAAAGGAGCCAGTTAACCTACCAGCATGTCTTTGCAATATGGGGGGAGCCCACACAGGCATGGGGAGAACATTCAAACTCCAGGCAGGTAGTGCCGTGGTTAGGATTTGAACTGACAACCCTAGTAGTGCTAACCAATGCACTGCCCCTGATTTGTAGAGATAGGGACCCCAAGATAGTTTTATATCTCCTACCTCATCTGTAGCAATGGCTGGGAATTACAGGCCATAGTATCTGGCAACCCTTTTTATTAATCACCATTGGAACCTTGAAACTGTAGGGATCCTCAATGCGGTTTCTTAATCTGGGTAGCAAGTAGGATTTCTGATTCGTGTTTTTATGTGTTTAACGTAGAAATTCTATGACATCTTCTGTGCCAGAATTTATATCACAGAGAGACAGATTAATACAAAAACTTTTCACAACTAGGGGTAAAAAGGGCATCCAAGAAGAATTGGAAATGTGAAAAGAAATTGCTATTTTTGAGTCTTTCTTTGTGTAATATTTATTGTATTGTTTTTTTAAAACGTAATATTTACTCATCAATAAGGCGTTGTGCATTCATATCATCTGGATATTTTCAAAACAGCTCTCAGTATTTTCAAAACTCAAGTTTAATGTTTACATGAGATAAATTAACTTTTGAACTGTTTAGAAAAGCCAAATGATAGAACTCCCTGCATCATTTGGTCCATGTGACTTGGATCTGATCCAGGGAACACTGAATATTGGCTTGATTTCTGAAGATGTACTCTGGATGAGAGATATTTGGAGGGGGTGGCTGCGCAGATCCCATCACAGCTTGACCTCACATTGCTTGGACTTCACATCTGTTTTCCAGGCTCCCAGCTGTGTGTCTGAGGCACTGAAGTAGCCAAATCCAGGCAGATGTAGTATTTTCAACATCAAGTACACATGCCTTGATGGTAAAGCCATGTACCACATTAGAACAGAGGAAGCTCTGGTGTACACTAAAATTTGCATTAACTTGTCTTGCCAGAGAGAGAGCAGACAGTCATCCAGGTGATTGTTGATGGCACTGTTCTCTATCTCTTTCCGTAACACTCACATCTAATCTCCAAGTCAAATCAGATGATAAAATGATTTGCAGATAAAGCATAGTCAATGTATCTTCTGCAATATCATTTAGCATTTAATCTCTGCTAGAGACAAATAGGATTCACATCTTGCTACCTTGTGTGTATTTCCAGGACGGATATAAAAGAATTAAAATTTCACCATGTTATATAGTAATGGAAGGACTACACTACATCTGCAAAATTCATCTTAATGTGTTTTCCTGTTGCTTAAAAATCCATATGAATATCCCTTATCAGAAACATTTATTGTATTTGTTGCTTCAAAATTCCTTTAATTAATTATTGTTTTTTGTTTTATCTTCCTAAGCACTATATAAAAATCAGAAAATAGAATCAAGGGGACAAAACATACCTACAGTTGCAAGAAAAAGTATGTGAACCCCTTGGGATTACGTGGAGTTTTGCATGAATTGGGCATAAAATGTTCTCTGAACGTCACCTAAGTCACAACAATAGAAGAACACAGTCTGCTGAACATAATACTACACAAACATTAGATGTTGCCATGGTTTAATTGCACATAACATGTAAACATTCACAGTGCAGGGAGGAAAAAGTATGTGAACCTTTGGACTTAATAACTGGTTGACCCTCCTTTGGCAGCAATAACCTCAACCAAACGTTTCCTGTAGTTGCAGATCAGACCTGCACAACGATCTGGAGTCATTTTGGACCACTCCTCTTCACAAAACTGTTTCAGTGTAGCAATATTCTTGGGATGTCTGGTGTGAATCGCTCTCTTAAGGTCATGCCACAGCATTTCAATCAGGTTGAGGTCAGGACTCTGACTGGGCCACTCCAGAAGGCGTATTCTGTGCTGGTGCAGCCATTGTTTTGTTGAATTACTTGTATGCTTTGGGTCATTGTCCTGTTGCATCACCCATCCTCTGCGGAGCTTCAGTTGGCGGACAGATGGTCGTACGGTTTCCTGCAAAATGTCTTGATAAACTCTGGAATTCATTTTCCCATCAATGACAACAATCAGTCCAGGCCCTGAGGCAGCAAAGCAGCCCCAAACCATGATGCTCCCTCCGCCATGTTTTACAGTGGGGATGAGGTGTTGATGTTGGTGTGCTGTGCCTTTTTTTCTCCACACATAGTGTTGTGTGTTCTTCCCAAACAACTCAATCTTGGTTTCATCTGTCCACAGTATATTTTGCCAGTAGTGCTGTGGAACATCCAGGTGCTCTTTTGCAAACTTCAAACATGCTGCAATATTCTTTTTGGACAGCAATGGCTTCCTCCGTGGTGTCCTCCCATGTACTCCATTCTTGTTTAATGTTTTCCTTATTGTAGATGTGTCAACAAAAATGTTAGCATGTGCCAGAGATTTCTGTAGGTCTTTAGCTGACACTCTGGGATTCTTCTTTACCTCATGCAGCATTCTGCGCTGTGCTCTTGCAGTCATTTTTACAGGACGACCACGCCTAGGGAAAGTAGCAACAGTGCTAAACTTTCTCCATTTGTAGACTGTCTTACCGTGGACACATGAACATCAAGGCTTTTGGAGATACTTTTGTAACCCTTTCCAGCTTCATGCAAGTCAACAATTCTTGATCGTAGGTCTTCTGAGAGCTCTTTTCTGCGAGGCATGGTTCACATCAGACAGTGCTTCTTGAAACCAGTAAACCCAAAACAGGTTTGTGTTTTTTAAGGGCAGGACAGGTGTCAGCAACTCATCCAATATCATCACACTGATTGGAGTCAAGGTTGGCTCACTCCTGGCTCCAATTAGCTCTGGGAGAAGTCATTAAGCTAGGGCCTCACATACTTTTTCCTCCCTGCACTGTGAATGTTTACATGTCATGTGCAATTAAACCATGGCAACATCTAATGTTTGTGTAGTATTATGTTCAGCAGACTGTGTTCTTCTATTGTTGTGACTTAGATGACGTTCAGAGCACATTTTATTCCCAATTCATGCAAAACTCCACGTAATCCCAAGGGGTTCACATACTTTTTCTTGCAACTGTATATCTATATATCTTTCTTCTTTGTATTGAATTTATTTCTCTCTTCCAAATATCCCTGAATTTCAGCCTACAAAATTGAAGCTAGTTTCTCTCTTGATTAACTGCTAACCTGCAGCTAGTGTCATTTCTAGGCCTTGCCTACAGGCTTTCATCCCACACCTGCACACCGTTCCACTGATCATTCCACTATGCCTGTACCCAGTGGTATATTTAAGTTTTGTGCTGCCCTAGGCAGCACAAAAATCGTTTGCCCCCATGGACACCGACCAACACAACCCCCCCGCTCCCACGGAGAGAGCCTGATATTGACCAACAACACCCCTGCCCCCCACCCAGGAGAGCCTTCCAGTACCCCCCTTCCCTGGTGATAGAGAGACACTCATCTTCACAGCTCCACACTTCCACAGGAATGAGAGCCAGGCTCTACATATACCTTCAAGCAGCCCGCAGCCTCTCTTAGATCCCACCTGGTTCCCATGGTGCACTTGTCCCTTCTTTCATCTCTTCTTCTGGGGGGAGTTGCTGCCCCCCTTAAAAATGCTGCCCTAGGCAAGTGCCTTTTTTGCCTTGTGGTAAATACGCCCCTGCCTGTACCACTCTTCTTTCACAGCTTACTATGTTTTCCCCCTATGTCTCTCAACACTCACTGCAAACAGCCCAATGTGGGCACAATGTTATGTATAAATGTGGGCACAAATCTCTAAAGGACATGTATAGGATGTGTATGGTGGCTGGCCCCACCCATCAAGAGCCCAGCCACTGTAGAGTGGTCCTGGGCTTCTTTCTCATGCCTCAGGCCAATCAGTAATACAACTTTCCACTGTGCCCACATGGTAAGAGTTTCAAAAAAGGTGTGCACAAGGCTTGAACGGGGAAAAGAGTGACTGTCAGGTAGGCTGTACGTGGCCCTATGTTTTGTAATGGTAGTTCTGCCTATTGGGCACAGTGGAAAATTCAAGACCATGTACAAGCATGAAGGAAAAAAAAATGTGTATTATCCAGAAAGCTGATTATTTCTCTTGCTTTGTTTAGAAGAAAAGTTAGCTATAAGGTTATAAACCTTAGTGCAAATGACAAGCTGGAATCAGATCACGCAAGAGCTTTTATGGCAATTTGCAGGTAGACTGTTATTAGATCTCGCATTTATTAGATTAGATGCAGATTTGATTGACTGCTGTATGCTTTGGAATTAGTTTGGCAAAAATATAATGATGTCAGCATGTAACATGTCATAGTAATCAGTCAAATCCAGCTGCAGATGAATGGTACAAGGAAAGAGCTCCTTTGGGTATTATAGGTTCATTTAACTGAAGTAATGTTAGAACTACATGGAAATGTAATTAAAGAGGTTTGTAATGAATAGAAATCATAGAAATGCATTGCACCATACAGCACAAGATTTTGCTTGTGATGCTCTATCAGGAGACCAACAGAGCATTGCAGAATGGCTTAATGCTAAGGGTATTGAAGTCATTTTCCAGCTATTCTATCAGTAGGGGGGAGTAGGGCCATCTGAAAGCTATCAATGCAGAATCACAGGGGCTGCAATTGTAGACTTACCTTTGAAAATGCTAGTTGTCTGGCTATCTGTGGCTTTTTGATGCACAAACTGCCTTGCTGTGTGGCTGCAAGTGGTGAATGGAAAGCTCACCTTAGTTCTAGACCCCACCTCTGATGATCCCATCAATGTACGGAGTGGGTGGGATAATCCTCTAATGATGTCAAAGTGCTGACGCAAGTCATACTGTTATTGAATGTTATTAAAAATTACCTTTCCTGTAAGGTGCTGTAATGTTCTGGAAAATACAAAGCAATATGGCTACCTGGAGGCATTATGTACACAGATGGTGTACAAATGCCCCCTGAAAATTTAATTTCCTACTTGTGTAATTGGTTTACTGATTTGCCCAGAAGTCTGCACTAAGTCAGATTTTGGGCATCCCCTGCAACAAAATTTAATTTTTGGTGAGATATTTCCTAAGGGAAATCTTATCTAAAGGGATTCAGATCTTGAAAGTTTGCTCATTAAAGCCTTGCATGTGTAGCAGCTGATTAATAATTATGAAATCACTCCTATACAGATTCACTCTGCATATGGACACAGACTAACAAACAGCTATTCTTTCAGAATAACAAAGGTAGATCACTCAGAGGGGAATGTTTTTTTGTCAACAAATGTGGAGTTACTCTTTAAACCTTAGTGATAAAATGAAACAGCCCCTGTCCAAGTAAACAGATAAAAGGGTACTTTGGAGCCTACCTCATAGAATGCTAATGTATGTTCAAGCACCAAATATTGTACATTAGTCTGAGAAAGAATGGGTAACTTGTAGCAAAACTATGAAGGGGAGGGGGTGGGGAAACTTACACCTTTCTTTGCCCTTGTTCAGTAATAACAGATCATCACTCCCAACTGCCATCTGCTTGGATTTTTCTTCCAGTCTGGCATCTTCTTGGCCACTTGGTGACCAGTGATGATGTAACTCCAACACATGCAAGTTATATTGTCCCGATACCTGGTTCCATTCTTACTAAGATTCTGATGGTGGACCTAGAGTATACATCACGCAGCCCCTTCTACCAAAAAACTCTACCTCTTAGATATTTTTTTTTTTAATTTCAGTTATGTTTTCATCACAACAATGTACTTGCTTCTTGGTTGTACCTTGCCACCCCCAACCTACTGTGTGGGTCCACAGGAGTCTAACAGTAAAGAAAACCACTTTCATACAAATACAACTCCAAAACAAATTCAAGAGGGTTTTCTATCTTTTACATTTGGACCAGGGAGTATCTAATTAAAACAGATCTGTGGTTAAATTTGAGGAGATCTCACTACTCTTGGGTTTGTAGAAGTTTGCTGCAATAACAAGAAATTACTTTACCATAGTTGCCATGCTCTAATTGCCTGATTGATGCATTGAGAGGAATAACTGTAACAGGGACTGTTAATATGGCAGACTGGGGAATGTTTTACTCAATTTTTGTAAAGAAACCAAAGAAAAAAAATGCACCACCTGCCTGCTACTGGTTGGAAGGATGTAAAGGCAGTATAAATCTCTCTCAACAGGAAGCAAGTGAAAACATTATGGACAAGCAGAGAAAATATCCCTAATTGGGTAATGGACAGAAATAACAACCTGACAGAAATTTGAAGTCTTACCCACTCTGTCCACAAAGTTTGGCTGGAGTTAGGCTTTGAAAAATTTGTGAATGACTGCAACGGTCTGTGTTTGATGAAGTTATGATTACTTAGTAGCTGGAAGACAGCATATGACATACCTGGCTGGTAGTCTTTGGGTGACATAATCACTCCTGGAATGATCAGCTATTGTCAAATTCTCCCTTATACAGGGGAGCCAGCGCTGCAAGATCACATGACTGGAATGGATAAACAAATGGGAGTTGCACCATATTTTTTTAAACCAGGTATGTAGGTTTGGTAGGAGGAGTGAGGGAATTTTTCAAAGAATAATTAATGTTAGGCTTTTCTTTCACTGTAAATACTGTATAATTAAAAGCCTATAGAGGGATAATAATTGGAGACATTACATTGTTATGGCAAATATATTGTATTATTCACCTGTGCTAGGATGGATGATCATATGCACAAAAAACCAGCTGTAATGAAAAGTGCTCTTACACTCTATAAACATAAACTGAATCTTTACAGTGCTTTGTTCTACAAAATATAAAAAATCACTGTGTTTCCAAATATATATAAACAAATATACAAATACAGAAAAAAAGTCCATCAAAATATATATTATGTGCCACCACGTGGCTAACATAAGTGAGTCCATGAAAATTTAATCACAACCATGTGTTTCCATACATCTTCAGCAAACACCACTTCACAGTCTTGTGTGATATTCCAGTGCTCCTCCATCACCAACATAGAAAACTCACCACAACAAGTCAAACTCACCAGACAAGCATGACCACCCACCATAGGTAAGTCATGCTGTGCTTGTGTTTATATGGCACCAGCCACTACTTCCTTAATATAGGATATTCCCCTCATTCTCCAGGACACTCATATTAAGCCATATAAAAGAGGTACAGGAAGACTGCTATTGCGTACAAACCTTAAAGTGTTACTATATCTGGTCTCCCACAGTACACAGAACAAGGAAATGCAATTATTTTAGTAAATATAAACTGCTAAATACCTCTTCTCATCAGCAGTTAGAGCAGTCTTGTGACTTCTATCAGTGTTCAGCATAGCACTGAAAAGCTTGTAGGAGGAGTCTTCTCTAGGAGGATGCAGAACCCCTGACCTCTGTCTGGGCAGTGCTGATTGGCCCTGTGCTGATCACATGCACTCTCCCAAGAAAAAAAGAAAAACCTCTCTATCAATACACACCAAACGTAGCATGTGCAGTGTCTCCACACGATATGTCTTATCAGGAGATAAGAGGGGAGCACTGAAATAAGGGGAGGATCAGAGAAGTCAGGATCAAACAGCATTTTTACACAATGCAAAGGATTAACCCATTATGTTCTACAGTGAGTATAACAAGCATGTTTTACTACATATACAGACTGATTTTACTGTTGTGGGTTTAGTAACACTTTAAGATGCTTTTTATTATATGCTAAAACCAGTAAAAATCTAATCACATACCTATTGCTTAGCCTAGCTCTAGGGTATAATCGCATTTATATGTAGTCACATAGGTGTTCCGGCTGCCTGCTCCATGCCAGGCAGGATGGCTCAGTGTATCGTGCAAGATGACGTTACTTCCTGTCCTGCCCCGCTGCGGTGTTATGCCGTACGGACGTTATCAAGAGGTGTGTCAGGAGGAAGTCATCCCTTGCTTTTTTACTGCACTATTAACCCTGTGAAGTGGTGTTCATTGAAGATGTATGGAAACACATGATTGTGATTAATTTTCACAGACTCACTTATATTAGCCACGTGGTGGCACATAATATTTATTTTTCTGTATTTGTACACTGTTAATAATTTGGCAACACAATGATGTATTATAGTTTGTAGCACATAGTGCTGTATAGATTCAGTTTGTATTACATTTTCATGTAAGCCCAATCGTGACTGGTTCTCATTAAAAAATCTAGATGGGCACCCTTTTACAGTTTTGTGAGGATACAGCAAAAGTCCTAAATAGTGTTTGAACCAGCAGGATCCCTGCATTATGTTAAATTGTGAAGTGACTGGCACATTTCCCACGCTCTATGAATTGTTTACAAACCGAATACACAGTTTATGTTAATCTATTTTTTGGTTTTGTTTTGTTTCATAACCCCCTTTATAATTTTATTACATTCTCTCCAGGGAAGACAAGAGGACAGCGCTCCATGCTTTTGCTCACCATCTGCAAGAGACTGGGAAAGAAGCCAACACTTCTGAATACTTCTAGGGTCGGTGGGTCAGCAGAGAGCTGGCTGGTTCTGATTTTTTCACGTTCCCAAAGGGAAAGCTGCTCACCTCATCACACTGCAGAATACAGACCCACAATTCCTTGTGCCTTCTGTGATCACTGACGTCTAATAGGAGTTAATTGAATGCTAAATTGTATTCCATTCCCTGCCAGATTACCATGGTACACATCAAAGACAGACTTACTGTGGCATTCCTGGGAAAGCAACAGGTATTTAGGGGAAAAGCCCCTCTACCTATGCCATGATTAAGTGAAACAGAATGCTCTTTTTACCTTTGTTTTTTTAAGCACATATACAGAGGCCATGGTAACGTTTTCCACACACACAGTAATGAAATACCCTTTTGTATTTATTTTATTAATTTAAATGCTGTGGTGTGAATATATTTTACAGTTCTAAGCAAAGAATATTGATAACTGCATGACAGTTATTGCTTTGCAGTCCACATACAAAGGTGTCTACAGTATTTAGGTGGCAATTGTCCAACCCTTTGGAGGGAAAGTTTAGCTGAAATTGTAATGTTCCTCCGCTTGGTACTGATTGAATGGCACTAAAGGTTTCTGCCTGTCACAGAGACAAAAACTCTTTTATGATGAACATGAATTTAAGAAGTTATAAAGCTGGAGGCAGCTCCCTAACTCCTCTCACTAAGGTTATTTATGTCATCCCACTTACTATACCAAACATCCCAAGCACTGATTTATGACAAAGAGTGGATACTGCGGATTGGATGCGGTTCGAACCTCATCCAATCCGCATGACATGTGAAAAAACATTGCTTCCTATGGTGGTGCCTGTTGACATATGTTCGGTGCACTGGCAGTGCAGATTCAGTGCAGTTTGAAAAAGAGTCATGTACGATTTCTGAGCAGTGCCTTCAGGTTCAGGTGTGGATTAGGGGCCATTGACTTCTATGGGAACCGTTTCTAAACCGCATACATGTGAACAGTATAAAATCCTGAGCTAATCCTGTCCTGAACCTGATGTAAACCTGGCCTGAACCGCTAAACAACTACTGTGTCAATTAGCTGTGAATCCTGAGCTTCAGTCAGCACCACACATGTTTGAATCAGCTCTTAGTTATGGCGATTTCTACCTAGTTACATTGGTCCAGTTTGGACAAATCTAAGTATGTAAGTGTCATACCTATGGGATTCTCATGGAGGTTAAAAATAACTGTTGTGGGTACCACTGCATCAGGGATCTTCTTTAGCTTTTGGACCCCATGCTGAGTGGCTGACCTCGTGCATTTTGAAAGAAGGAGGTCACTCATTGAGCACAAGAACTATTCAGAAAACACATTCAATTTTTTCAATAAATGCAAAATGTTCTATGATTAAATTAGGTGGAGATCATGATGTCACCGCCCTACCTCACTTCATCCAATCAGAGGCTCTGTCACAGTGTGAGTTTAGGAAATGAAGGTAGAAATGACACAGGATTTGCATTAAGGTTTAGTGTGAAGTCCCAGACTATTGTTTGTGTGAAAAGTAGGGCTTCTGTTTTATGTGGGTTTTGTAATCCTGGATCAGGATCTGGAATCTGAAGGCTTCAAAGAGATTTGGGTGGGACAGAGCCTTCAATCTTGCATCTGGGTTTTGCTGCAGGCCTGCAGCATGCGTGAGTACACAGGTGTGCAGGGTTGTTATAAGCCAAACCTGCACATAGCTCAGGGCTCTAATTTTGTAAACAGAAGCCTGTTGGGAGAGCTGTGTGCTCCTACCAGAGACTGCATGCCATGTTGAAGGGGATTCCTTGCCACAGGACTGACAGAGTTGGAACAGCTAAGCATGACAGCAGAGATTGAGAGAGCGGAGGCAAATAGCAAGTCCAGTGGGCTGGAGGAACCTGTATGTCTCTGGAGTGTGAGAGAGCCTGGGGTTCTTGGAGAACTCTATTTGGGAGACAGAAGTGGGCCGGTACAGAGAGGAGCTGTGACAAAAGGCTGAGTGAGCTGGTCCTGAGGCGACCTGACAAGAGCAGTAGTGATGCTAAAGTGTAGCCAGGTGGCTAGCATTTTTCCAGTTGTCTTTTTGCTAGAGAAATCCCCTGCATGGACAACAATTGTGCTGTAAACTTTTAGCTTTGTTTATCAGTGGGCAAGTGGGCTGCCATGCCCTAAATCTGGGAACACACTGGCCGAAAATCAGCCAGTTCAGCAGGGCCCGACTGACCAACTTTCAGTCAATGTGTAGAGCTGTCTGTCTTACAGCAGCCAGTCTAATGACTGGCTTTTGTTGAAGTGCCATGCTGGAAAACCAGCATCAGATCAGCTCTTGTAGCCAGTGGCTGCAAGCTCTGATCTGTGAATTCTGACAGGAAGGGCAGGAGAATCACCTTGCTGTCAGAATTCAATAGAACAGCAGGGGGGACATTGCTTGTGTTGGTAAGGCGATCTGTCAGGTTTTTTTTGCTCAACCTGCTGATTGAACAAAAAAATCTAAGAGTGTGTATCCAGCCTAAAGTGCAATTTGGACTGGAATGGACTTAATATTAACACACCTACATCATGAGCTAATGATACTGCAGATCACAATACATAAACGTCAGCTTTACCTTCACACTCTATCTGTATTTTACTTGTCATTTATTAAATGCAGGGAGCAGTGTGATTGGTTTCATCCTCCCCCTGACACTTTTTTCTTCCTTTATTAAAATGAATAGGGCTTTGCTTATTAAAAGTACAGCTGAATCCTTTTCACTACACGTGCAGTCAGGGGCAGACTGACAACTTATGGGGCCCCCGGGCAATGGGGGATCATGGGGCCCCTGGGCAATGGGGGATCATGGGGCCCCTGTGTCCTTGCCCAAACTCAAAAAAACCTATGAAAAAGGTACCAGGGGCATCTCATGGGGCCTCCTACTGACCCCGGGCCCTCGGGCAGTGCCCGAGTTTCCAAATGGTCAGTTCGCCCCTGCGTGCAGTGGAAGTTATGCATCTAGAACTACGGTATGCTTTGTTGAAGTTCATTCATCCTCTGTATACAAGTGTGATATGTACTTTTCTGAGTAAAAAATATTTCAGCAGTGAGCACTGATTCATTTTTTTTTTAGGCTTGGTAGCAGAGTACATTACCTCTGTTGGTGATCTGCTTGGAGCGGAATCCATTATCCTGTGTAAGCCTCCATCTGTGATCATCCACAACCTTGGCTGTTTTCTTCATGCTAGTTTGACCTTTGTAGCTAGGGTCAAACAGGCGAGAGCACACCTAATGGGGATCTGTAGAAGTTTGATATCACCATAATGTGTTTCGGGATGGAGTGTGAACTTAAAAATTATGATGAAAAGATCTATAACATAATGTGATGTCACTTTTCTTACATTGCTGTTACTATTATTTCACTGTATTTTGATTTTTAGTGATTATTATTCTGACAGCACAGTACTTTACACAATTTAGCATTTTATCACTTAACGTTTTTTCTAGGAGCCTAATTATAATTACCGCCTCCTCAAACCGCCCTCCTCAAAATCACCAACGACCTACTAACCGCCAAAGCCAAAGGCGACTACTCTGTCCTCCTCCTCCTGGACCTCTCCGTGGCCTTCGACACAGTTGACCACCCCCTCCTCCTTAATAAACTACTCTCCCTTGGCATCAGAGACACCGCTCTCTCCTGGTTCTCCTCTTACCTATCCCAACGCTCCTTCAGCGTTTCCTACAATGGTGCCACCTCCCCTTCCCTCCCCCTCTCTGTTGGGGTCCCCCAGGGCTCTGTCCTTGGACCCCTTCTCTTCTCCATCTACACCTCCTCCCTTGGCAAACTCATACACTCCCACGGCTTCAACTACCACCTCTACGCAGATGACACTCAAATTTACCTGTCCACCCCCCACCTCACCTCCACTTTCTCCGCCCGCATCACTCACCTCCTAAACGACATCTCTGACTGGATGTCGCTCCATTTCCTCAAGCTTAACCTCTCCAAAACTGAGCTTCTCATCTTCCCTCCTGCCCGCACCCCCCCCCCCATCCTATCCATCACTACTAACATCACCACCATCAATCCCGCCCCGCAAGCCAAAGTCCTTGGAGTCATTCTGGACTCTAACCTCTCCTTCCAACCTCATGTCAAATCACTTACAAACACATGCAGACTCCACCTCCACAATATCGCCAAAATACGCACCTTCCTTACCCCAGACACCGCTAAACTACTTGTACACTCCCTGATTATCTCACGCCTTGATTACTGCAACTCCCTCCTCACCGGCCTACCCCAGTGCAGGCTCTCCCCTCTTCAGACCATCCTCAACTCAGTGGCTAGACTCATCCACCTCACCACCCGCTCCACCTCTGCCACCCCCCTCTGCCTATCCCTCCACTGGCTCCCTATCGCCCAACGCATCAAATTCAAACTACTCACTCTGACCTACAAAGCCATTCACAACACTGCCCCTAACTACCTCACCGACCTGATTCCCAAGTACCACCCTACCCGTACCCTTCGCTCTTCACAGGACCTCCTTCTATCTTGCTCCCTGGTCTCCTCCTCACACGCATGTCTGCAAGACTTCTCCAGGTCCTCCCTTATCCTCTGGAACTCACTACCCCAATCCATCAGACTGTCACCTTCCCTCCTCACCTTCAGGCGCTCCCTGAAAACCCACCTCTTCAGGGAAGCCTACCCCACCCTCACCTAACTGATGCTCTCCTTCATTCCTCCTACCACTCCATCCCCCACAGCCACTTCCTCCTGTACCACTACCCCCTCCCTCCTAGATTGTAAGCTCGAAAGAGTAGGGCCCTATAACCCCTCGTGTGCTGTTTGTAGTTGCTGTAATGTTTCATGTATTGTCCCCCCCTCTATTGTACAGCGCTGAGCAAACCCTTTGGCGCTATATAAACTCAATGTAATGTAATGTAATGTACTGTGCTGTCAGAATAATAATCACTAAAAATCAAAATACAGTGAAATAATAGTAACATGAATGTAAGAAAAGTGATATCACATTATGTTATAGATCTTTTCATCATAATTTTTAAGTTCACACTCCATCCCGAAACACATTATGGTGATATCAGACTTCTACAGATCCCCATTAGGTGTGCTCTCGCCTGTTTGACCCTAGCTACAAAGGTCAAACTAGCATGAAGAAAACAGCCAAGGTTGTGGATGATCACAGATGGAGGCTTACACAGGATAATGGATTCCGCTCCAAGCAGATCACCAACAGAGGTAATGTACTCTGCTACCAAGCCTAAAAAAAAAATGAATCGGTGCTCACTGCTGAAATATTTTTTACTCAGAAAAGTACATATCACACTTGTCCTGCAAATTTTTCTTTCACAAATCATATTGCAATGATTTTTAAGATAGGATATTTTTCTTTGAAAATCAGCAGTATGTCAATTATAAGGCCATACTGCTGTTATTTAAATCCCCCCAAAAAAAACATAAATATGAAAAATGTATTGAAATTAAAAATTAAATAAGGATCTTAGAGGATGCTACGGGCAACCATAAAATTTCTGTTACAAGCAGGCACTAACAGCACGTGCGATTGGGTGAAAAGTTTGCCTAATACTCAACTAAGTCTGAAACAGAATCCCTTGGCTCTCGGCAGAATAAGGGTAGCTTGGATGTCTATGGCTAACACAGGGCTGATATGAATGCTTTATGTATTGCATTTGTAAGAGCTATAAAAAGAATACATTAAATACAGTAGCTCAGTATGGAAATAGTAGTTTGTAAAAGATGACTAAGGTCAGAACTCAGCATTAGCAATTGGTCAAAAGCAGCTCATGTTAAATGCCACAAAACAAATTCAGTTTAGTTTCATACCACAAAAAAGAAAGCTGTGGGAAAGTCTGATTCATCTTTTGACCTAAGGACCTGTTTGTGACTTAAAGCCAGCAAAATCAACCAAGGGACATGGCGATTTTCTGGTTCAGCTGACGGATGTCAGCTTAGTGTCGGCTTTATGGCTCCCGTATTAAGACATCAGAAATACTGTAGCCTCAAGTCAACAGAATTTTGTGGTTCTGTTTGTACTGAGGAAAAACACATTTTGTTCATTGTCTGATTTTTACTACCAAAGAACTGTTTTTTTGTGATCCCTAAATTGCTTATTCATGGTGTAAATCATATGCATTCATTAGATTTTGTTACAAGAGTCTAGCAAATATTGTTCATAAGACTGAAAATATGTGTTTAATAAAATAAACATGAACTGTAAAATATACTGTATACTGATCAAACATGTCATATAATATTTCTATATCATAATAAAAGAGTTGCTATTAGGGATGAACGGAACACACCAGAGTTCATTGTAAGACAAGTTCTGCAATTTTTACTGAACTTCGAGTGCCAAATCTGAACCCAGTTGAAGTCAGTTAGAGTTAAATGTTTAAAACCAGTAATGACCATTTTCTAGACTATTCTAGGCAAGGAATTATCAAATAAATGGCATGGGGGCTGGGCACTGTCTTGAGGAACATGTACCAAAGCAAAAAAAGTTTTAACATTTGGTAGAGAGCAGCGATTTTAATGATGCTTTAAGTGAAACATTAAAAAATGCAAAATTATTTTAACTGGTTCCCAACCGCACTATAGCCAAAGGACAGCTACAGTATGGTTGTGTAATCCTGGAACATTGTCCATGAACTTTATTTCAGGACATGCCCCCCTGCACGCCCCCCGCGGCGCACACCTGGCCCTGCCAGTGATCATTATGTCCTATGTCAGCGAAAGGATCGGCACTGATGATCAGTGCCCTGATGATCAGTGCCCAGCAGTGCCGCCCACCTGTGCCAACCACCTGTGCCCAGCAGTGCTGCCCTCCTGTACCCATCAGTGCCACCCACCTGTGCCACTCAGTGCCACCCACCTGTTCCACTCAGCAGTGCAACCCACCTGTGCTACTCAGTGCCACCCACCTGTTCCACTCAGCAGTGCAACCCACCTGTGCCCTGCAGTGCCACCTATCAGTGCTGCCCAGCTGTGCCACCCATCAGTGCTGCCCATCAGTGCTGCCTATCAGTGCAGCAACATCAGTGCCGCCTATCCGTGCCTCCTATCAGTGCTGCCTATCAGTGCCTCCTACAGGTGTCCATCAGTGCTGCCTATCCGTGCAACCTCATCAGTGTACACCAGTGCTGCCTATCCGTGCTCATCAGTGCTCCCTATCAGTGCCCATCAGTACTGCCTATCAGTGCAGCCTCATCAACGCACATCAGTGAAGGAGAAAAATTACCTGTTTGCAAAATTTTATAATAGATACAAAGAAAACCTTTTTTTTCAAATTTTTTGCTCTTCTTGTGTTTATAAAAATAAAACACCCAGTGGCAAGTAAACACCACCAAAAGAAAGCTCTATTTGTGTGAAAAAAAAAGATAAAAATTTCATATGGGTGCAGTGTTGCATGACCGCGCAATTGTCATTCAAATTACAACAGAGCTGAAAGCTGAAAATTGGCCGGAGCAGGAAGGGGGTATAAGTGCCCAGTAGGCAAGTGGTTAAATAACATACCTGGGGGATGCTGTTAACCTTTTTTTTAAGTGGAACATTTCTCAAAGAAAAAAAAATACTATTTAAATTACCGGTAAATGGCAGCTTCAGCCACTTTGTTATGTTCGTAAACAAAGTGGCTGGGGTTTCCCTGTCAGGTCCTTATCCTAGATGAGGGTCTGGTATATAGATGGAAATGGGGGACCTTACACTAAAAAATAGTATGCCCGCCCCCATATCTATACCATACCCTTACTGAGCATGCAGCCTGCAAGGTTTAGAAAGGGGGGATGGATGACCCATACAACCAAACCACATGCACTCATCATGGGAGGGTACCTTATCAGGAGGGACCCATGTTGATCAGGACGAGGGCCTCTTTCCCACAACACTGATCAAGCTGTTGTGAGGGTCTGCAAGGGGGGGGGGGGGGCTCACTGAAATCTGATAGATTCAAGAAAACACTTTCTGTCCTTTATTGACAATGGGTGTACATAATTTTTTTGGAGATTTTATTTTTTAATAATGTCATCTAGAAATCCAGATCCTCATCAATCACCATTAACAATGCCCACCAACCTGCCACAAAAAAGAAAAAAAAAAAAGCTGACCAACTGAGATGTTCAATCCCTGTACTACACTCAATGTAAATAATAGCTCTGGTCCCCACCTGTACATTTAAACAAAGGGGTGAGGTATATCTGGTGATAGTACTGACTAAATATGGCTATATTTGGTCAATGATGTCAGGCACTATCCCTGTCCCTTTGTTTACATGGCTGAGGATTTCTTGCCAGCAAATAATTGGGGTAGGGTGACAGCACTGCTTGGTAAGCCTGAGGTGGGTGGAGGCACCAAATATTTAGCTCATCCCAGTTACATAAAACACATAAACTGCTTAATAGAAACACATTTTATTAACATTCACATTTAAAAGATACCTAAAGCCAAGCTCTGTCTTCTCAGTTTAAATCATTTTTACATTTTTTAAATTGTTAATAAAATACAATACTCACTTTCTCCCCAATGCTCTACCCTGCAGATAGCCTGTGAAGTCCTATAGCTGTTCACACATTTCCAGGTTGAATGATGCTCCATGTTGCTCAAACTACAAATCTGTGCACAGCCAGCATCACTCCCTACAATTCTCTTGGCTACAGGAAGCATAGCCATCAGCTAATAGCTAGTTTGCACAATGTATATGGCCCAATGTGTAGGGGGCAGAAAGTTTTTTTTTTTAATTTCTGGAGATTGGGCTGTAAACCTAAACTGATATACATTTAACAATGCAAAACTGACTTCCTGGACAACAATCCTACTGCCATTTGATGCCGCCTATTTCCAGACATTTGAGCTAACATAGAACAGTAGGACACACAATGTTTACAAATACCATATAGTCTGCATGGTATGGGTACTTTTACACACAGCTGTAATATTATTAGGAACATTTTTCTCCTGTTACTTTGTCTAACACTAAACCAATATCCATTTTTATTTTATGAAGTGGAACTATAGGTATATTTTCATTTTGGATACACCTGTCAGTTTTTTTTTTGCCATTTGTCTACAGTTAGGGAGATTTACCTTCACATCCGAGCCCATAGCAAAACAGAAAATGAGAGGAAATCCCTGCAAATTAAGGGAATCCCTTGACACTTGACAAAAGTTTTGCCTTTAGTCATACATTATTAAAAAGAAAAGTGTCCCAGCTAAAGATTAAAAATTATGCTCCAGACATTAAAGCTCAACTCTAGGCAACATTTTTTTTAAATTTTGCATAGGGCAGAGAAAGGTTTTAGCACTGTCTGTCTTGAAGGGCATTGCTATCACTTCCTTTACCCTATAACCCCCTGTCATGGGGACAGTAAGTGAGGGGAAATCTACGCACTGACAATACATACAGCAGCAAAAGACTGGTCCTTTGCTGGAATTAGACTTTCACATTGTTAGCATAAAGAAGCTGCAGCTTTTTGTGGGTGCTAATATTATGAGTAGCATATCAAATAATTATGTTGTGAGCTTTTTAATAAACCCATCCAGAAATTTTAGCTTTGACAGTGGAAATCCCCTAGGATAAAAGGGGGTCTTTTATCTCAAAGTAAGAATTCATCTTCATTATTAGAACATTTGATGAATAAATGCATAACTCTGGGTAGCTAAAATCATGTAATGTTAATCCAAAGTGAGGCCTCATCTGTATGATGGCTGTGAAAGAGAGTGTTTGCCTTCCAGACTGTTCCTATCAGGGGTTTAAATGAGAACATGTTCCACTAATGATACTCACTTTGACTGTAAGTGAAATACTGTGCTTAGTTACTCTAACATCATCTACCAGTGACAGAAACCACAAGGCGTATAGTGAAGTGATTTGTATGAGCTTGTAGTTGTTCTTATTGACATTTTAGAGGCAGCATGATAGACGTTTTCAGCTTGGTAAATGTCACCTCTTCCTGTGAGTTTCTCACAGTGTTTCCCATAGACACAACAAGAAGTGAGTGAAAATCTCTCCAAAGTGAGGGAAATGTCCCTGGAACACTTGTACTAGCGTATTGGGATATTTTCCCATCTCAGTCTTGGTGACAATTGTCAACTGGAGAAATAATTTGGTGAATATACTTAGCAGAGACACAGACAGCACTGAAAACCTTCTCTGCTCTATACAAAATGAAAAAAAAATGTGGTACTTTAGATTTACTTTAAGTGTTAAGGCAAATTTTATGTATTGGATTAAGGTTAGGGTATGATAACAGTTAAGTATTAAGCTGGGCCAAAAACAGTTGGTTCGGCAGGAACCGGCCAACTTTCAGCCTGTGTGTACAGCTGCCTGTCGGACAGAAGGCGGTTTCACTACTGGCTTCTGTCAAATGAGAATGCTGCAAAAGCAGCATCCAATCAGCACTCGCATCCAATGGCTGCAAGCGCTGATCAGTGTACCCGTCAAAGCACAATAGCTCAGTGGGGGAGATGGCTGCACTAACATCACATAGTTAGTGCAGCAACCTCTCAGTTTTTTTTTTCTTTCAGCCCTTTGGGTTAAACACAAAAAACAAAAACTTTACATGTGTACCTAGCATTAGAGTTTGTTTAAAATATGAACAAACATCATAAAGATCAGTCAATAGCATGTCTTAAATATAAATTTCACCCAACCCCCCGGCACTGTCCCCCATAGACTCACTGAGCAGAATCAATAAAAAGTGTTTAAAACAAACACTGGGGGTTATTTACCAAAACTGGGGAGTGCAAAATGTAGTGCAATTCTGCACAGAAACCAATCAGCTTCCAGGTTTTATTGTCAAAGATTAGCTGAATTTGGAAGCTGATTGGCTACTATACACAGCTGCACCAGATTCTGAGTGCTGCAGTTTTAGTAAATTGACCCCTCTGTCTAATCTAATCATCTAATCAATTTGTACATTTTCATATTCTAAGCTGTGTGGAAAAAAATAGATACATTCTAATTGGTTGATATAAACAATAGCACCATTAGAGATAGAACTAGTCTCAGACACTTTTTATTAATTCCCCATGCTGATCCAACGATGAAGTGCCTCTTCTCCTTCAATTTGCATAACACCCAAGATGTTTTGCTATTTTTATTTCATACAATTTTCACATATTATCCACAGGGCCACTATTGTTCAGTTCAATAACAATATTTAATTTAGAAAGAAAAAATGCAGATTCATTTGAATATTTCCTGTCCTGCATATGTTAAAAAAAATTATGACTTCCGGTTCCGGCGCCGGATGCTGTAGCTAGCGGGACCCGCGGCTCCCGGGAACTCGCCCTTACAAGACCTGCTATCTGCCTCGGGGACCCCCGCATCTTAGCTTTGGGGTGCCCCCTCACATCCAGCGGCGGCCCCAGCATGGAGCGGTACCTTCTGCCGGTGCAGTCTGGCCACGAGTCGGCTGCTAGAGTGGAGGGGTGCGGCTCTCCCCCTCCTGCAGCCAAGATGGCCGCCAAAGATGCCTGTCACAGCATGGACACAGGCACAGAGGGAGATCGCAACGTGGGAGCAGGTATGTCTGCACCTCTCCCCACCATCCTCACTGCCTCTCCACTCACTTCAGGCACTGATAGCTCTTCTGAGCAGTATATTAAAATAGCCCAGGCAGTTTCTTCTATTTTGCTCCCAAATATCACACAAGCTGTGGATAAGGCTGTCAGCATGGGCATTGAACAGCTGCGAATAGATTTGGGCAAACATTCTAAACGGTTATCTGTGGCTGAGTAGCGCTTATCTGACTTAGAAGATGAAGTCCATTCCATACAAGCAGTTACATCACAATCCAATCGTATACAGCAAAATATTTTGGATAAAATCGACGATCTGGAAAATCGATCACGTAGAAATAACTTACGCATCGTGGGTCTCCCAGAATCATTTAATACAGGTTCTCTTCCCGATCTCTGCTCAGCACGAATCCCTGCAGCTTTGGGTCTATCCTCCTCCTGTCAGGTAGAGAGAGCTCATCGCCTGGGGCCCCCATCTAACGAACGCCGGGTGCCACGTTCGGTGATTGTACGCTATCTCAACTATGCTGATCGCATGGCGATCCTCACCTCTTTTCGTAATTCCCGTTCTCTACAAATTGAGGGTCACAAATTATTAATATTTGCGGACTATTCACAGGAAGTATCACGTAAACGGAAAACGTTTCAGCAAGTCTGCGCCACTCTTCACCAGAAAGGAATAAAATTCACATTAGCGTATCCGGCCACGTTACGTTTCAATGCACCATCTGGGGAATCCAAATCTTTCGTCCACCCTGAAGAAGCCTACCAATACCTCCAAGATCACCTAAATGACGGGGATCCGTCGACGCGTCTTGCGGGCAGGAATTCTGGCCCTAGAGATCAACGTAGTCCTCGCAAAGACCCACCTAAGCGTCAACGCACAAACCCAGCGTCTTCCAAATCTCGCCCGCCTTGAAGGTTTAAGAGGCCATTGGTCTCTACATATTAGCATCAAGCTTATCTCCTGGCCCGATTGGTTCAGATGTGACGGTTTTTTCATTTTTTGCTTGGTTTCTATTGCTTTCTATTGCAATGAACATACTTTCCAAAGTCTGAGTTTTATTGGCTGTTCAACTTGTAATGTTTTATATACTATCTGATGGTGCGGCGTTCTCTCACGCTCACCTGCTTCAACATTATTGTGTAAATCATATATATGCCTGAATTTGTACTTCCCTACTCCTGCATGTGCCTGGTTCCATATTTCAGCGATGCTGGGGGGGGGAGATGCTGGAGCCGTTGATGGGAATAAATTTGAGGGAAGCCCTCTCCCATCCCAACAATCATACATTGGCCCCTGGAGCAGGCTCTTCTCCCAGATACTCCCGGTCACGCTGGTATTGGTGGAAACAGCATGCGGAATGACGTGAAGTCCTGTATACTGTATTGGTATATTGTCTGTTTTGACTTTTTGTTGGGCCCTATTAGGGCCCTTGATCTTGTTCTCGCCTTTCTCTCTCGCTTTTCTCTTCCTCTCCAACTTTATTTCTTGGGAGAACTCCTCCGTCCTCTGAGACCGGTTTCCAATCACCCCCAATTGTCTAGCGAAGCAGTGTTCTTGGAACGTACATCACTAATGGGTAAGATTCTTATCCTTCTATCATATCAAGCACATCAGTTAAGATGACACGTATTTTCTCTTGGAATGTCAAGGGTCTCAGGTCCCCTCACAAACGCATGGCGGTTCTAAGACATCTACGGCGCTTGCGTGCGGATATAGCTTTGCTCCAAGAAACTCACCTTACCCAATCTGACTTTATCCGCATGCGTAAACTATGGGTGGGTCATGTTTTCAGCTCCTCCTCCCTAAACAATAAAGCAGGGGTACTTATTCTCATTCACAAACGGCTTAATCCGGAATTAGTCGCTATGGATGCTGACACGGAAGGCCGTTTCATAGCAGCGCATATCAAACTCGGAACCCAAGAATTGGTTCTTACTAGTTTTTACGCACCCAACTCCCCGACGAGGCAGGTTTTTCAAGCCCTCTCTTCACGGCTGGCGGCATATGTTCACAAGCCGCTCGTCGTGGGAGGGGACTTTAATTCTGTTATGCAAGAGCAGGAGGATAAATCGCAGAGTGTAGACCGTGTCCCTCGCTCCCCTCAGATTCCCCATCTCACACCTACTTTGCTATGTAGCTTCGCTGAAGCAATGCAAATTACCAATATATGGCGCTTAACCCATCCGGACGGCAGAGATTACACTTTCTATTCCCCTGTTCATCATTCTTTATCTAGAATAGATTATACTTTTTGTAACTCCGTTCTACTGCAACATGTTGTATCATCTACCATACATGACATAGCCATATCAGATCACTCTCCAATCTCTATTACTATAAACTTTTTAGACCCTACGCCACATCCTAGGATATGGCGTTTCCCCTCGTTTCTGGCGAATAATCAGGAGCTCTCCAAACTATTACAAGACACCTGGGCAGACTTTCAAACTACGAATGCTGTCCATGTCTCTAATCCAAATTTGTTTTGGGATGCAGGGAAGGCTGTGTTACGCGGCAAAATCATCGCTTTTACGTCCGCTTATAAAAAAAGAATTTCACGTAATTTCACTGAAGCTAGTAACCTTCTTAGACTGACTCAAAGAAAAATGGCGGACTCTAATACGCAGGACAACAGGAAAGCTTGGGCGGACGCTAAAAACCAATTTGATACATGGGCGGCAGCTCAGGAAGCATTACATCACTCACACCTTGACTTACAATATCACATGTTTGGTAATAAACCGGGCAAACTGCTGGCGCGCCTGTGTAGGAAGCCTTTCACCCCTACGCAATTCACCTCTATTAAAGACTCCCAGGGGGCACTTAAACAATCTCTGGAAGAGATTATATCTATTTTGGAAAGCTTTTATGCAGACTTGTACGGGCCGGATCCTATTGACCAGGCACGAGCACAGTCCTTTCTGGAAAGTGTAAATTTGCCCCAAATAGATCCAATAGCACTGCAATCTCTAAATGCCCCTATTTCACAGGCGGATATTTGTCTAGCTATTAGATTTCTAGCTAATGGTAAAGCTCCAGGTCCAGATGGGTACACCTCTGAATTTTTTAAACTGATGGACAAAACTCTGTCTCCTACTCTCCAGCTAGTTTATCAGTCCATCCAGGAGAGCGGGGTATATCTCCCATCGGCTTCGCAAGCCCACATTAAACTAATAGCAAAAAAAGGTAAAGACCCTTCTGATCCTGGATCGTATCGTCCCATTTCCCTCCTTAACCTAGATGCAAAGATCCTTTCTAAAATCATAGCTAACCGTTTGGCCATTGTTTTACCCTCTCTCATTCACCCTTCTCAAGCAGGTTTTATAAAGGGACGATCGGCCACGTCTAATATCCGCAAAGTGCTTACAGTTCTGCATCAGGCTAAAAATATCCCCCATCATTTAGCGATTATTTCTCTCGATGCTGAAAAAGCCTTTGATAACGTTAGTTTTCAATGGCTCCAACTAGTACTCTCTAAATTCGGCTTTTCCGGTTCGTTTATACAGTTAATTCAGGCTATGTATTCTGCCCCAACGGCTCAGATAGTAGCGGCGGGAAAAATATCTAACTCTTTTCTACTACATAAAGGAACAAGGCAAGGCTGTCCACTATCTCCCTTGCTTTTCAATTTAGCATTGGAACCCCTAGCCCGCTTCCTGCTTTTTCAGTCACAACTTCATGGCGTTCAAGTTGCTCAACAAGATCTTCGCCTAGCTTTATTTGCGGACGACATATTAATATTCACTTCCAACCCGTCACTAGATCTGCCATATATTCAGAAAGTTTTTGCAGATTTTCGGTGTTGCTCGGGTCTTCGTATTAATTTTGCAAAAAGTGAGGTCCTTCCCCTCTACCACGCTCGACTTCCTGATTGGGCCTGCGACTCCCTCTTTAAAATCAATACACGTTACATTACCTATCTGGGTATCAAAATTGGGAAATTAGCTTCGTCCCTTTATTCTCTCAACTTTTCGCCAGTTATTCAAAAAATTTTAGCGGAATTGGAAATGTGGAAAGACCTGCCGTTATCCCTCATGGGTAGAGCCCATCTCTTCAAGATGACAAGCTTTCCGAAGCTTTTATACCCTCTCCAAACTATCCCTCTTCTGCTCAAACGCACAGATATAGTCAAGTTAAACAAGGGGATTTCCAGCTTCCTATGGAGGGGGCGTCGCCCGCGTATAGCTATACACAAGCTGTTTCTCCCTAGATGTGAGGGCGGCCTGGGCCTCCCCAACATTAGGCTCTATAATTTATCTTGTATTTTACGGGTGTGTATAGATTGGCTATCCCAAGCGTCCATGTTCTCCAATTACCAACTTGAATCAGCCATGGTGAGTCCGTTCGACCTGTCGGCCCTATTACATTCTAACTCCAACTCAATACCGGTTCATCTTAAACATAATCCACTCATACGGGATACACTCTTCACTTGGAGGGAGGTCAGACGTAGACTAGGAGTTTCTCCCTGGATATCTCGCTTTCTTCCCATACATCACAATCCTTCCTTCTCTGTCTCTCAACAACATGCAGCCTACGATCTGTGGTATAACCAGGGTCTTAGACTTGTGAACCAATTGTATGACGGTGCATCAGGTTCTCCCCTTTCGTTTCAACAAATTCTTGGCTCGTTTGAATTACCTTCCCATCATTTTTTGTATATTTTACAAGTCAGGAATTTTGTGAAATCCATAGCTCAAAATAAGTCCACCCGTTTTTGCACGACTATGATAGAAGTTCTTGTGAAGAACCGGAAGTATAACATATCTAACATATATAGCCAATTGTCCTTGCACTATGCTACACCGTTGGACTCCTCTACCTCCATCAAAACATGGATACGGGACTTCGACAATGTTTTCACTGCGGAACAAATACTCGCAGGCTTTAACACTACCTGTGCGTTCAACACGAACGAATTTTGGCGGGAGCAGCAATTTAAAATTATGCATCATGCCTATATGCCTTGTTTGTACTCAAGATCGGACCCAACGATCTCTGCGTGTCCGCTTTGTGGCTCATATAAGCCATCCCTCCACCACAGGTTTTGGAGTTGTCCCTCGATCTCTACTTTCTGGTCCCAACTCTTGAACTTTATGCTCTTCGTTACTGCTCTCCCGCTACCTAGAGACCCACTGCTCCTTCTTTTTGGAAACCTGGATGTTCCCGTGACTGCTGCTTCACATCAGCACATTGCTCTGCTCAGAACTGCCAAACCGTGGCTCTCCACCTGCCTGATGGCAGCGAGAAGGTCAATTTTAAAAAATTGGGTCTCCAACTGCCCGCCAACCATTTCGGATGTCAAATTGGACTTACACTCTCTACTTCGTTTGGAGCGGCTCAGCATTCATAACTCCCCATCTACTCCAGGAGAGGAAAAGTTCAACCGCAAGTGGGGACAATATGTTTCAAGAATACTCCCTTCCTCGGAGGCTCAGCACCCCTCACACGGATTTCTAGCCTGGTCCTAATTTAGCCTCTGGGATATTCCTGATGCATTATGTATTGCTCGTATTAGGGGTAATCTGACTGTTTAAATTACACTTTCTGGGCCTTCTTGGACCTTTACTTCACCTCGCTATTTTGACAATCTACCCTCCTTCCACTTTGGATTCAGTTTTCAGTTATCTTATTTTCTCTTTCTCTCACAACCTCGCCTCATTGCTGACTCTTAGTGAAATGTTCCCATACTAGCCCATCTACACCCCCACACACTGCCGAGCTGTTTCTTGTTACTGACATGTTCTTCCGGTCATCTGGCCTCTGAACCTAGGCAATACATTCCTAAGTCTTCTACTTCTCCCTTCTTTCTCTTTTTCTTTCTTTTTTTTTTCTTTCTGTCTCTCCTGATGGTCTATTCCTTTCTAGACTTGTTTTCTCAATTTTCTTTCTCCTTCTTTCCCTACGGTCTAATCTCTATTCTATGTTTTCTTATTTTGCTCCCACTTCCTATCCATATGCACGTTGACCCTCCTCCTGGTCATTTGACTATTGGCTAACATGGAATATATCTGCTTATCTCTCTAGACTTATACCTACGCATGTTTTGACTCGTATCTTCTCAAAAACCTGGATACATTACTCCTAAGCCCTTACACTTCGACACTTCGTGCGATGTCTCCCTTTTCTATAAGTAAATCTTTTATTCCTACACATCTCTGTTTTTCTCTTTGTCTCTCTTGGGGCTTTTGCATATTCTTTATGAGAACAATTGGTATTTCTGGATTTTGTTACCTGCTTTGACATGTTGCTACGCTATGTATACTGTATAACTTTTATCGTTGGTTCATGTGTGTATAAGATAAAACCTAATAAAGTCTCTATTAAAAAAAATATATATATATATTTTTTTGTGTTAGATTTTTTTCAAAGATAAACTGGGCTCCAATTATACTATCTTACGTCCCTGCATAAACCGCTACTTCTACACAAAAAAGTAATAAACCTTGAAATTATTCATCTGTTTGGCCCAATTAATGGAAGATAAATGGAGTCTGTTGGAACTGAAACTGGAACTGCAACATTTTTCAGTTGTTAAGCCGGAGAGTTTCACAGCACTGCTCCTCCCAGGCATTAATACACAATCCGTTTTTATACATGACTGCTCATTTTTTAAAGGAACTATTACTTTAGGGAGTTCATAATGAAAGATATATTCTTTGTTCGGCTCAAGTCATACCCATTTGGCTTAATTATTTTTATAATACCAAAATAATTATGGAACACGGTGATGCCACTGCTTAGTGCAAGACACAGATCATTTCACCAACTTCCATTTTGTCACTTGAAAAGAAAAAAAAAACTGACTTTGCCTAGAGAAAAAAATAACTAATTAAAAATCTGATAAAACTATAGCTATAGCTGTGTGTCATGACTTGACTACTATTCAGGGATGATCAGAGTGAAATTGTGTTTTTTCTTGTAAGACTCAGGGGAACCTTATAATTTAATTCATCTTACACAGAAATAACTGGCCAGAAGCACTCCTTTTAGCTGTTTTATCCCACTCAGTTGGGAAAGATGGTTCTGTTTTAAGAGCTGGCACAGAAACAAGATTTAATACTTAAAGGAAACTATAATCTGTCCCATACTAGAGAGTTACAGGCAAATCTGGATGGTTTCCAAAACAAATATATTTAGAACATTTCAGTTATTGAAATTGTTTTTTACTCTCTAGAAATGTCAAAATGATGCACTTGTCTGAATATAAGAAAATATTTATCACTGTTGATTTGTTTGGATAGGAAACATATTTTACTGTGTCATAATGCTGTGGAATCAAAAGAGGCATTCCACAGTATAGGCGAGTTTATAGAAAAACAGTAGATAAGTATTATAATTATCTATACATTGCAGAGGAGAGAATGTATGCAATACTGTACTGTTACACACTGTAAATCCTAAATCCAGGCTTTTTAAGGTTTATCTTCCAAGTGCGTGGTGATGTACATGATGTTGTTACAATTTCAGAAGTGTCCAGGAACCATTTATTTAATAAACATTGTGTGCCCATTTTCATATCTAAGAGTTCAGAGGTCAAAAGCAGGATACCTAATGCAAAACTAAACCTTTCTATCTTTTACAACCATGGAAGTTGCCATCTTTGCTCCTGTTTGATCTGCAATTGGCATGGTCCTGCATAGGTATTCAATCAGCTTTGACACCAACCATTCGATGGCTTGACAGTCCAGACGAGAGCTAATATGAACACACTAGTAACTGTGATTATTATTCAAGACATGCCGTGAATGTAACTGTTTTGGGAAACTGTTACAGTGGTAAGTTTATTTCAGCTTTATGTCTTGTCCTAGATCCCCACAAACCCTAGCCAGACCAAACCAAACATGCCATATTATTTTTGTGATATTTATAAAGGTGTTGTCACTTTGGAAAAAATAAGGCTCTATTGATAATTTACAGCAAAACTCCATAATGATGTGCTAAACAGATTAACCCACAGCAACCAATCATATAGTGAAGCGCTCCCAAATTATCTAAAAAACTAATATACCCTCATACCATAAATACCCACTGAACTTAAACTAATTGATATTATAAGTGATAAAAAACATTATAAACTAAATCAATTAGTGGCAAAAATTCATAAACACCTCTCATATATACCAATATATTATTACCTCTTAATAGATCTGTGATAAAAAATAACAAATATAAAATTCATAATAAATACTCAAATAACAGTGATGGAAACGATTATCATAATAATACTAATTCATGAAAAATGTGACAAATCGTGATACTGGTGACAAACCTAAAAAATCAAAAAAATATATAGTGATTCTGCAATAAATTCTATAATACTTATGGCTTGTGATAAACCCTATAACAAAAATAAAAATAGAATAAAATAAAATAAATCGCTTCTTAAATCAGTGAAGAAAAAAATATATAAATAGACTCAGTGTTTCAGAATAAACTCAAATAGTCCATGCAAAAATGTGAAACACTCTGTGATCTTCACTTCTAGTGCTCAAGAAAGAAATCCTCCAACGGCAGCAATGCCTGCTCACCTCCCCTCCTCGACCCACACAGGGCCAAAAGTCAAAAGACTCTCCTTAAAGGCAATCCTTTCTCCAGACAACTCAGCCAGGAACCTCAGGACTTCCACTCCACCTCCTCTCACCACGTCATATAGGACACAAACAAAAGCTTCCCATAGTGTAACACCGTTTATTAAAAGTAATATGGCATAACAAACTTTCCCACTCACATGTAATCTTTGAATACAACGCTTTTCCACCTCACATCATGGGTGTATTCTCATACAGGGAGGGAAACCAATATGGCCGCTACGTCCGGACAAAACGCCCCCACGTGACCGGAAGTGACGTAATCTCGTACTGGGAATGGCGTTCCGACGCTTTGCGTCACGTGCGTCGTGACTTCATCAGGCCCTGATGAAGTCACGACGCACGTGACGCAACGCGTCGGAACGCCATTCCCAGTACGAGATTACGTCACTTCCGGTCACGTGGGGACGTTTTGTCCGGACGTAGCGGCCATATTGGTTTCCCTCCCTGTATGAGAATACACCCATGATGTGAGGTGGAAAAGCGTTGTATTCAAAGATTACATGTGAGTGGGAAAGTTTGTTATGCCATATTACTTTTAATAAACGGTGTTACACTATGGGAAGCTTTTGTTTGTGTCCTATATGACGTGGTGAGAGGAGGTGGAGTGGAAGTCCTGAGGTTCCTGGCTGAGTTGTCTGGAGAAAGGATTGCCTTTAAGGAGAGTCTTTTGCCTTTTGGCCCTGTGTGGGTCGAGGAGGGGAGGTGAGCAGGCATTGCTGCCGTTGGAGGATTCCTTTCTTGAGCACTAGAAGTGAAGATCACAGAGTGTTTCACATTTTTGCATGGACTATTTGAGTTTATTCTGAAACACTGAGTCTATTTATATATTTTTTTCTTCACTGATTTAAGAAGCGATTTATTTTATTTTATTCTATTTTTATTTTTGTTATAGGGTTTATCACAAGCCATAAGTATTATAGAATTTATTGCAGAATCACTATATATTTTTTTGATTTTTTAGGTTTGTCACAAGTATCACGATTTGTCACATTTTTCATGAATTAGTATTATTATGATAATCGTTTCCATCACTGTTATTTGAGTATTTATTATGAATTTTATATTTGTTATTTTTTATCACAGATCTATTAAGAGGTAATAATATATTGGTATATATGAGAGGTGTTTATGAATTTTTGCCACTAATTGATTTAGTTTATAATGTTTTTTATCACTTATAATATCAATTAGTTTAAGTTCAGTGGGTATTTATGGTATGAGGGTATATTAGTTTTTTAGATAATTTGGGAGCGCTTCACTATTTAATGCACGGTATTTATTACTTATTGGTTGAGGTTGAGTGATTGCAGCTAGTAGATAGGGACTTACCCATACTAAGCGCAGGAGGATATTCCCCCTTATTAACCAATCATATAGCAGTCATATTTCTGAAAGATATGTGCTGATTGTGTTCAGTGGATTACTGCACTTTCTGAATTCCCCCAGCTTTTTAAATAAGCCAGAATTACTTCATACCATGTATAAAGCATTATTCTCCTTTCATGTATTGTATGCCATGGCCAGGGGTCTCTGTGGACCACCAGGTACTCTTTAAGGCAAGCCATAGATGGTTTGAATCTCAGCCGGTTCAGCAGGAACTGTCCAAGATTCGAAGCATGTATGACCATGCTGAATGTACCAAGTTGATTGATCGATCAACTTGGGTACAACCAGCCTGCTGTATTTTACATGAGATTATCGCTAGCAGCTAGTATAGCCGCTAGCAATCATCAATGTCTTCTCCCAGAGGGGATGGCTTCCCCCAATCCCCCTGCCAGGAGAACACATTGGCTTGGTGGGAGGGATCCCCCTGTCTGTGTTGATGGGGGGAATCAAGCTAATTTCTTTCCTGCAACCACTGGTTGAAGAAGAAGGTCACTTCATGTATGCGCTGCTTAGGGAAAACTTTAGGAAAAAATAGCCTCATGGTAAAAATCATTGTCCAGCTTTGTAAAATAAGTTAACAAAACCACTCCAGGGAACAAATACTATTGTGGGGCTACAACGGATACTTAATATAATTATATAAAAAAAAAACCTTATACTAAAAAAATATATGGAACATACAGGATCCAGTTATTTCACACAAACCATTTATTGATACAAAACAGATAAAACCACACACACCGGTAAACCTTTTTATGTATAAAAATAAAAGCATAATGATAATAAATTTTATTTTAAGAAGTAAAAGGTATAGCTGTGTCTATGTGATTTTTATCTATTTTGTATAAAAAATGGTTTGTATCAAACAGCTGGCTGCTGTGTGTTCTATACATAATTGTGTTTTTGATATAAAGTTGTTTTTCCATGTAATTATATTGAGTATTCATTGTAGCCCCATAACAGTAGTTGTTCACTGGAGTGAATTTAAATACTAGTTTTTCTACTGGGGACTCCATGATGAAGAGATGGCTTAGAGGTCCTATTTTCTGCTCGGTGGTGTAAAACAAGTTTAAGCATTCAAACAATCCACCCTACCTTTGTACATTTATATTTTTATTTGTTTCATCAATTCTATTGGTAATGAATATGAAGAAAAACGATCACACTCACAGTGTAATCAAACAATATGAAAGTATAATTAACAATCGTAAGCAAATCATTACCATAAGCTAGCCAAGAAATTAAACAAGGTAATGCTAGTCCAAATAAAAACACAGAAACATAAAGAACTGAAGACAAGAAAAGACCAGGTGGCCCATCAAATCTGCCCCCTTTCATTTAAACAATTTTTTAAACATTCTTGCCTGAGGATAGTCCTGTGCTTATCCCAAGCATGTTTAACCACTTCAGTACTGCACACTTTCACCTCCTTCCTGCCCAGGCCAATTTTCAGCTCTCAGCGCTGTCACACTTTGAATGACAATGGCAATGTAACACTGGACCCAAATTAAATTTTTATCATTGTTTTGAGACAGAGCTTTATTTTGGTGGAATTTATTCACCACTGGTGAACACATAGCAGGTGACAAATCACTCTGCAGCATGGCCCTTTGGGTGCATGAGAGACATGTGACTGGGAGGTGACAAATCACACTGCAGCATGGCCCTTTGGGTGCATGAGAGACGTGTGACTGGGAGGTGACAAATCACACTGCAGCATGGCCCTTTGGGTGCATGAGAGACTTGTGACTGGGAGGACATCATATAATGTCCAGCGAGGATGGGGGAGCTCCTGCTCAGCTGTCATGTAACAATAGGCCAGATAGGAGGCAGTTAAACACCAATTCTGTGCTGCATGATCCCTCAGTGGTTCCCCTTTCCTAGCTGTATATTATGCTTTTTTTTATACTCACCATTTTCTGATCTCTTCTAGCTGATCATGTGTCTTCTAGGGTCTCATCCTTTTTTTCCATCACTGGGTGGTCCTGGAGGATGCACAAAGCAGTGATGAAATCAGGACCACTCTCCGCATAAATAGACTGTGTAATTATTTCTTAAAATGCAAATAGGCTGTTCACTGTGCAAGGGAAGTTGCACTTTAAAATGGAATCTTCCACAGAGCTTAGTGAAATTCCATTCTTTGCAAAGCTTACTCAATTATGTGCTTAGAAAATAAAAAACAGCATTTTTGCCTACACATGATTGGATGAAGTCAGCACATCATCACTTCATTTGCTCAGCTCCGGGGTAAATTCCCTTCCAAAGTGCTACTTCTTTAGCAAAGTGAACAGCCAACTTGCTGAGTGGGAGTGGGAGTGGGAGATCATATTTCCCTGATCTCACAGTCTTTCTTTAGTCTTCTGGCTTGAGTTGCACTGGCAGTCATTATACCTTAAAGACTGAGTTCATATTGTGGTGAAGAAGTGAGAAATTGAACCAGGCTGAAGGTGATAATTGCAGCCAAAGCTACTTCTTTAAAAACAATCTTTCAGTATGACGCTAAAAAGAAAAAAGGCATCCAAATTTCAGCTTTAAACTCACCTGCTGTAGACTGACTCCCTACCACTGCTGAAAGTCTGTTTCAAACATCCACTACTCTACATTTTGGTATCAAATAGAATACATCTTTGACAAACTACCCAAAACAAAACATATCTTAGATTTCTTAGAGTAAATTCCAAAGATTCTATTAACATTTAATAAAGGTTAGTAATAGATTTATGGTAATGATGACTGGACCAATTAGGGTTGATTTTCTACACTATAATTTAATTTGATGGATATATATCATAACATTGATATAAAATGGAACCCTGCTCTTTAAATGGATCTATTGGCTTCCTTGAGCACTAGGGGGCTGACAAGTGAGAGGTGTATACCTTTACAGTCTCACAAGCCAAGCTCTATAATTTCTTTGCCTCTTGATATAAAATGGAACCCTGCTCTTTAAATGGATCTATTGGCTTCCTTGAGCACTAGGGGGCTGACAAGTGAGAGGTGTATACCTTTACAGTCTCACAAGCCAAGCTCTATAATTTCTTTGCCTCTTGATGGGTCTAAGCAAATGTCTTTATGAGATCAGCCCTGGGTAGACATTATGCAGAATGGCGTAATAACCTCACCTTGCTAAAACAAATATTCTATCACTTAGTATTATTTCAAACTGAGCACTCTGGAAATATAAAATGGCACTTTAGACAACTCCAGCCAAAGTAAAAAAAAGTACATTTGGGCATAGAGTTTCCATTTTAAAAGGGTTTCGGGACACAATATGAAGCAACAAGGTAGTTCTACATCCTCTCACACCTTCCACAAAAATAACTTTTTAAACAGTATGTCTATCCAAAACTCCTATTTCGATTATGGATAAACTGTAAGGATCTACATCACCCATATATGTTTTACTTTTTGGAGACTGCTGTGATTGGATCTCCTTTCCTGTTCTCAATATTGCCACTCTATGCCACAGTCTCACTCCCCCTCCGTTGTATACTCTAACTTGTAAAATTATATGTGAAAAAATATTAAATTCTCAACAAGGAGTGTGGAACTGTCATGTCATTTCCATGGCAGGTGATTGGAGCTGAGAAACACAATAGGCCAGGAAATGACTCAGCACACCAACAATTGCCAAAACCAAAATATCAGTTTTAGATATAGACGGATTCTCTAAACAGTTGCCTTTTCTGTGCAAAATCTTTAAGCTGTTCATCTTTGACTATAAACTGGTAAAGAGATTTAAACTCTTCTGTTCTCTCATTTATGCCAGTTTAACATTTTTGGCAGCATTCAATTGTTCCAGTGTTACATTTTAATAATATTTTTAGAGTAAGAAATTTTTCCTTTAACCACCTTTATATGCCAGGACTTGAAGTGAGGAAAAATTGTGTGATTCCAAGAAAAAACTCATTTTTCATATTATCATGACATTTATTATATTAATTTGCTAACTTTGGTACTAGCTCTGTCATCTTATATATTCATCTTGCCAACCTTGTGCATGATTGAAAAGCATTAGCTCTTCACCGTTCATCTGAAAGACCCCACATATTATGGCTCAATGTGCATTACACAGTTTCCATTCATTTATATGATGAATGCAGGTTTGACATTCATATGACTTATTAGAATCAGTTACAGATTTGCAACTGTTATTAAAATACCAAATTGATATATTTACCCCAGAGTTAGAAATATTTAAGCAACTGTTTTCCCTATATAGGGTACAATGTATGAGACCACATATTTATCACACTCAAGATTTTCCTCAATAATGTTTTTGGCATATTTTTTTTTAAACCCTCTTTAAAATATATTTATAACATAGAACTGTTGTAAAAGCAATTTCATAATTCAGAGTTATTAAAAATTATCTTTACATTTCAGTTTGCAAACACTATAATTTTATACAATTGCCAAAAAGATTCAAATTACACTTCCTTGACATATAACAAATAAGAGGTGTTCTGTTTGAATATACAACTCAGAAAATCTAATTTCCTGCTTGGAAGCAAGTACTAAAACATAATTGGACTTTATTGGTACCCCAAAGACTAAAGAACATACTGGGGTTGATTTACTAAAACTGGAGGGTGCAAAATCTAGTGCAGCTGTGCATGGTAGCCAATCAGCTTTTAACTTCAGCTTGTCCAATTAAGTTTTAACAAAAAGCCTGGAAGCTGATTGGTTTCTATAAAGAGCTGCACCAGATTTTGTACTCTCCTGTTTTAGAAAATCAATCCCATAGTATACGATATCCCAAATGTATTTAAAAATTTCAATGATACATAATAAAATCAAAGCCATATAAAATCTTTCCTTCATATAGCAAGGAATCAAATCTTTCTTTGGGCTGCCCTGTTCTTGTCCACCTGGGTGCCAGTCCGGCCGCCTGTGAGGTAGCTTTCTGCCCCTACTGAAATTGACCTTGTAGATTGGCACTGCATACGCACGCTCTTTCCTTTGGCATTTTCTCAGTTTCAGGAGGCCTGGCTGGATGACATCAATGACATCACTCGCTTGACTCATTAACCAGCATGGACTTTTCTGGTAGTAGCGCCATATACATACTGTATATGTATATACATATATATATATATATATATATATATATATATATATATATATATATATAGTTCTGGGACAGGCTTCGAGAGGTGTCTCTCCCGGGCGGGTAGGAGGTTCTCAATGTTGTCACACAGGAATTTATCCTGGGCTATGTCTTGAAATAGTATGACTTTTATGGATTTCAGTCCTTTTTTCTTCTTGTGTTTTGTTTGGATACTTTGCTCTCTTTGTTGGGGGATTATTGTTTTTTGGATTTTTGGGATTAAGCTGAATATATATTTCTTTTGAGGATTGTATCTGGGGAAGCATTTTTCATACTATATTTTATTTTCTGTTCCTTTTTTACTATTATTATCATGGCCAGATCTAGAGGGGATCTGTGATGGGCTATGCCCCCCCAAATTTCATCTGCACCCCCCAAGCAGCCCAAGAGAAGCTGTCTGCAGCATCTCACACAGCCCAGACAGAACATCCTCCTCCCCTTCCATGCACTGACAGGAGAGGAAATCGATGTACACTGCCTCCTGTCTGCCCCGCCCACACTCCAATTCTCGGCTGTGCCTAAGACTATGTGTGGGTGGGAAATTTGAAGCACTGCAGCCAACTACATGGTGGCTGTAGGATTGTTTCCCCTGTCTGAACCTGCAGAGACCAACATGGGGGAGTGAGCTGAGCTTTGCACTACAGCTGAACTCTCCCCATCCCCCTTCCCTTCTCTCCCCCATCTGTGTCTCCACCTTCTCTCCCCCTCCCCTTCATATCCCTCCCTTCTCTCCCCCCTACCCCCTCTATCTAACCCCCCTTCTCTCCCCCTCCATCTCCCCCCCTTTCCATTCTCAATCTGTCTCCCCACCTTCTCTTCCCCCTCTATCTCCCTCCCCTCTATCTCCTCAACTCCCCCCATCTCCCTCCCTTCTCTCCCCCACCTTCCCCCCCATCTCCCTCCCTTCTCTCCCCCTCCGCCCTCCATCTTCCCTCCCTTCTGTCCCCCTCCATCTCCCCCCTTTCTCTCCTCCATCTGTTTTCCCACCTTCTCTCCCCCCTGTATCTCCCTCCCTTCTCTCCCCCTCTATCTCCCTACCTTTCTCCCCCATCTCCTTCTCTTCTCCTCCCCCTTCTATCCCCCCCTTTCTCTCCCCCATCTGTATCCCCACCTTCTGTCCTCCTCTATCTCTTTCCCTTCTCTCCCCTTCTATCTCCCCATCCCCCCTCTATCATCCCTCCTCACCCACTTTATCTCCATCCTGTCTCTCCCCCTCCCCTCCATCTCCCTCCCTTCTTTCCCCCTCTATTTCCCCAACACCCCCCCTTTATCTCCCCACCTTCTTGCCTCTCTATCTACCTCCTTCTTTCCCCCACTATCTCCCTCCCTTCTCTCCCCCACCTTCACCTCCCCACCTTCTTACCCCTACCTCCCTCCATTCCCTACATCACCTTCCCTTCTCTCCCCCTTCCCTCAATCCCCCCCTTCCCCCCACCTTTTCACCCTTCGATACCCCTCCCTTCTGTCCCCTACGATCCCCTCCCCCTCTACCTCCCCACCTTCTCCCCCCTACCTCCCTCCCTTATCTTCCCCTCCCCCCTCTATCTACCACCTTTCTCTTCCCCATATGTCTCCCCACCTTCTGTCCCCTTATGTCTCCCTCCCTTCTCTCCCCCTCTATCTCCCCATCTCCACCACTCTCTCTCACCCCCTCTATCTTCCTCCCTTCTCTCCCCCACCTTCCCCTCCCCCTCTATCTCCATCACTTATCTCCCCCTCCCCTCCATGTACCTCCCTTCTCTCCCCCCTCTTATCTTCTTCCCTTCTCTCCCACTATCTCCCCATCTCCCCCCCCTTCTCTCCCCACCTCCATCTCCCCACCTTCTATCCCCCTCTATCTCCCTTCCTTCTCCTCCCTCCCCCCTCTTATCTTCTTCCCTTTTCTCCCTCTATCTCCACACCTTCTCCCCCCACCTCCCCCTTTCATCTCCCCATCTTCTCTCTCCCCTCTATCTTCCCACCTTCTCCTTCTCCCTTTATCCCCCCCTTCTCACTCCCTTCTCTCCCCCTCTACCCTCACCTTCCCTCTCCCTCTCCCCCTCTATCCCCACCTTCTCTCTCCCCTCTATCTTCCCACCTTCTCCTTCTCCATCTATCTCCCCCTCTACCCCCCTATCTCCAAACCTTCTACCCCCCCCCCCCGCTATCTCCAAACCTTCTACCCTCCTCTATCTCCAAAATTTCTCTCCCTCCTCTATATCCCATTCCTTCACTTACCTACTCTATATCCTCTTCTTTCTCTCCCCCTTCTATACACCCCCTTTTCTCTCCTCTTCTCCCTTCCCTCTCTCCCCCTCCCCTCTCTCCCCCATCTGTCTTCCTCCCCCTCTCAAGGACAACTTTAGTATTATTGGGAATGGCTGACAATCTGAAGGCTGGATAAACTGATGGAGTTATTACTCACACATTTGTGATGCTTCTGTTTAACCCCTTCCTGCCCAGCCCCAACATCCCTTTAGGGGACTGTTCACATGAGCTTTGGTCTCTGAAAAGTTATCAGCATTCAGATCACTCTTCAGAGAGCAGTTGGCAGGCAGTGAGGAGATGTATAACTTCCTCACCACCTGCTTTAATCCCTAGAACTCCACACTAGTGCCCTGCAACCATGCAGTTGTGGGGTGCTTGCATTCACTTGAATGGGTCACATTCAGAAGGAACTGTGCTCACAGAAAGCAACAGAGGATAGAATTGCTTCCACAACCACAAAATATCACAGTGGCAGTATATGTACACCCCAACCCTGTGTTGCCAACCATCTATAAATTTACAGTTTGTATAAAACAGACATTTTTATCCTATCTGTAAATGTTCATAGACAGGAGAAAAGTGCCCATAAAAAATTCCTTTGTCATGAGCTCTGACTGCCAGACTCTGATGTGAGGGAGCACTCTGGCAGACTCTGATGTAAGGGGGGACTCTGTTGGACTCTCATGTAAGGAGGGCACTCTGCTAGACTCTGATTTATGGGAGACTCTGCAGACTGCAATGTAAGGTGGTTTCACACTCAGGACACTGATGTAAGAGAGGACTCTGAATGTGGCTCTCATCCTGACTGCAACACTCCATATGTTGTTATGTTTTATACTTATACTGACCCCTGTACTCTGTACATTATGCAAAGATATACATAGACCTGAACAAGATGTTTATTACAACCAGCAACTGTTGAGAAAATTGAGTTCCTCTTTAAGGTAGGTTCAGTAAGGCATCCCATACATTAGTCCTTTTTTTGTTCAACAATATGTTGACCAAAAAAAAAAAATACTCGATTATTTAATCCATAAATTCAATGTGGATGGGGATTCACTGCGCCTGAGGTAATGTGTTCTGACAGCGAAGAGACTTTAGTATAGCTATAGCTGCTAATCGTGCAGAAATTTTCCTAGAGGCTGATGTAAAGAAGTCGATTGGAAGATCGACTCCTGTACAACCAGCCTGCCCATACATGGATCAAAATTCAACCTGTCCATACTGAAGCAGATTAATTTTGATCCAAGTATGGCTGCTAG